>NC_090266.1:962383353-962690422 GCF_040414725.1 Anabrus simplex | reverse complement strand
ATCTTTGCTGTTACACCCTTCCTCTTACTCATGATCATTGCCTTAGTCTTCATTCCTTTAATTTTCATACCAAAGTTTTTACATGATCTGTTCATTTTTTCCAGGATGATATTCATCATTTTCTCAGTTTCTGCTAAGACCACCATGTCGTCAGCAAATCTGATGGATTCAGTTTCCTTTCTTCCCACATTAACACCTCGCTTACCTTGAGAACACCATCGAATTATTTCCTCAAGATATATATTAAACAACGTTGGTGGAAGACAACAACCTTGTGTAAACCCTTTGCCAGTTTTGCTGTCCGGCTGGAGGGCTAAATGGTTAGCGTGCTGGCCTTTAGTCGCAGGGGTACCGGGTTCGATTCCCGGCAGGGGCGGGAATTTTAACCATAATCGGTTGATTCCCCTGGCACGGGGACTGGGTGTATGTGTCGTCTTCATCATCATTTCATCCTCATCACGACGCGCAGGTCGTCAAATCAAAAGACCTGCACCAGGCCTCTTCGGAGCCCACACACCACTATTATTACCAATTTTACTTTCTTCCGACAAATTCTGTCCTACTCTTGCCCAAACTGTTTGATTTATGTAAAGATTCTCTATCAGTCTTTTACCGTGCGAGTTGGCCGTGTCGTTAGGGACGCGCAGCTGTGAGCTTGCATCGGATAGATAGTGGGTTCGAACCCCACTGTCGGGAGCCCTGAAAATGGTTTTCCGTGGTTTCCTATTTTCAAACCAGGCAAATGTTGGGGCTATACCTTAGTTAAGGGCATGGCCGCCTCCTTCCCACTCTTCGCCCTTTCCTATCCCATCGTCGCCATAAGATCTATCTGTGTCGGTGCTATGTAAAACAAATTGTAAGAAAGTCAGTCTTCTTTCTTTCTAATCTACTCCTTTCTTTTGCAGTATGTCCATTAATCTCTCCCATTGTACTCTGTCGAAGGCTTTTTCAAGATAAATAAAAACCACAAACACTAATCTTCCTTTTTTCATGTATCTTTCACCAATAGTTCTTAATAATGCTGCTGATTTCGTTGAAAGCTCCCCACAACGTATAATTCACAAGCACAATATTAGATGACAATATAAAACCTTGTCCATAAGGGAACAATGGAACGTTTACCTTTTGGTGCTGCGAAGAACATTTATCTCTGATTAGGAAGATGATCTATTGGGGATATGAGTTTCTTTTCACAAAGTGATTGTGGTTCGAGATCATACAAATATAAAAGTAGACTTCTTAACTAGCACCATGAGCAGCGAATGAAGAACGAGGTACTGCACTGGGCTCATCACATAAGTTCACTCTATCTAAATCAAAAGGCAACTGATGCAGGGAGGTAACGCATTCTAGATGATCATTATTATATACAAAGTGGTAATTTAATATGAGTTTCTGAAGAGTGGTTACACAAAAGAAACCTAGGTAATTGTACGAGAGAAGCTTATAAACAAACCCAAGACCGCTGTGGTGAATATTCACAGAGGATTGCAGATTTTATTTGTAAAGGCATATTAGATTCAATAAATTAATTACACAGGTAGATATACAGTTAGTTAGTTAGTTAGTTAGTTAGTTAGTTAGTTAGTTAGTTAGTTTGTTAGGTGGACGATATCTGAGAGGAATAAAGATACGCTTGGTTCACTGGAAAGAACGTGGATTCAATTTCCTGTTAGAAGGTCAAGATATTTAGACACGAGAACCCTCCCAGGAGAAGCAAGCTTCATTGGTGTTGTATCAGAGGAAGAATGTCCGACTAATGATCCCAAGCTGTAATTTCTTCTTTCTTTCTTTCTTTCTTTCTTTCTTTCTTTCTTTCTTTCTTTCTTTCTTTCTTTCTTTCATAATCTGTTTACCCTCCAGGGTTGGTATTTCCCTCGGACTCTGCGAGAGATCCCACCTCTACCGCCTCAATGCAGCGTCCTGGAGCGTGAGATTTTGGGTCGGGGTTACAAATAGAGAGAAGGACCAGTACCTTGTCCAGGCAGCCTCACCTGCTATGCTGAATAGAGGCCTTGTGGGGGGATGGGAAGATTGGAAGAGATAGGCAAGGAGAAGGAAGGAAGCGACCGTGGCCTTAAGTTAGGTACCATCCCGGCATTTTTCTGGAGGAGAAGTGGGAAACCTCGGAAAACCACTTCCAGGATGGCTGAGATGGGAATCGAACCCACCTCTACTCAGTTGACGTCCCGAGACTGAGTGGGCCCGTTCCAGCCCTCGTACAACTTTTCAAATGTCGTGACAGAGCCGGGAATCAAACCCGAGCCTCCTGGGGTGGCAGCTAATCACGCCGACCACTACACCACAGAGGCGGACCTAAACTGTAATTACCTGCAAAACATTGGGTCTCATGGTTTTAGACGCAAACTTCAGAATCCTACAGAACTGATAACATTTGAACATTTTCTGAATCGATCTGGTTCAATTAGGGAATAGGGTATGTTAGAGGAGAAATTAAAAAGTAATTTATTGGAAATCTATATATATAAAATAACTTCTGACTGACTGACTGACTGACTGACTGACTGACTGACTGACTGACTGACTGACTGACTGACTGACTGACTGATTCATCATCGCCGAGCCAAAACTACTGGACATAAAGAAATTAAATTTAGGGGATACATTCATATTAACATGCAGGTGCTCGCTAAGGGAGGATTTACGATATACCGTTGCTAAGGGGATTGAATATTTTAAATGAGGATATCTATATCTCAAAAACTGAAAAGTTTACAGAAGTAAAAAATTGGTATTTGGAATCTTCTTTGAAAATAAAGAAACGCGTATTTTTGTTTTCGGAAAATCCCATTAACAGGGGTGAAAAAATGGGGGAAAACAGGTTGAACACCTTTTATGAGGAGACTTATATCTCAAAAACTGAAGATGTTACAGACATAAAAATTGAAATTTGGAATCTCCTTTCAAAATAAAGAAACACTATTTTTGTGTTTTTGGATAATCCGATGAATAGGGGGTGAACAGGAGTGACAAAGTGGGTGAATTTTTCAAAAGACTATATTTCCTAATTATCTAAGACAGGTAACATTACAGATTTGAAAACTGGTATTTGGAATTTCCTGTAAAAGTAAGTGAACATAAATATTATTTTCGGAAAATCCACTTAAGGGGAACTGAAAAAGAGGGTTAATCTTAGGGTATCTACAGTATATCTCAAAAACTTAACATGTTGCAGACGTGAACATTGGTATTTGGAATCTCCTTTAAAAATAAGGAAACACGTATTCTTTGGTTTTCGGAAAAGACCCTTAACGGGGGGGGGTGAAAGGATTGAAAAATTAGTTGAATTATTTGTACGAGAATGTATACATACAAAAAAATTAAAGATGTTTAAAAACATGAAAACTGGTATTTGGAATTTGCTTTAAAAATAAGGAAACGCGCAAGCACGCATTTGGTGGGGGGGGGGGGAATCAACTTGGTAGTGGGGGAATGAAAACGGAGATGAATTCCTTTTACGAGGATACATATATCTCAAAAATTGAAGATTTTACAGTCGTGATAATTGGTACCTGGAAGCTTTGTTAAAGAAACGGGTACTGTTTGTTTTTGGAAAATTCACTTGAGTGGGGAGTATGAAAGGAAGTAAAAAAATTGAATTATTTTTCTGGAGAAACTTATACCTCAAAATAAAAGGTTACAGACGTGGAAACTGGTATTTGGAATCCTTTAAAAATAAGAAAACATGCATTCTTTGGTTTTCGGAAAAGACCCTTAACGGGGGGTGGGGTGAAAGGATTGAAAAATTAGTTGAATTATTTGTATGAGAATGTATATGTACATACCAAAAAATCTAAAGATGTTAAAAACGTGAAAACTGGTATTTGGAATCTGCTTTAAAATAAGGAAACACGCAAACACGCATTTGCCGGCGGGGGGGGGGGGGGGCGGGGGGAATCAACTTGTAGAGGGGGGATGAAAACGGAGGTGAATTCCTTTTACAAGGATACGCCATTTCATTTCAACTATAATAATGTTAAAGACGTGAACATTGGTATTTGGAATCTCATTTAAAAATAAAGAAACACGCACTTTTGGGGAGGGGAAAACAACTTAACGGGTAGGAAGGGGGGTGAAAAAGGAGTTGAATTATTTTCATGAGTATAATTATGTCTCAAAAACTGAAGTTGTTACAGAAGTTATAATTGATATTTGGAAAATTAGTATTTGGAATCTCCTTTAAAAATAAAGAAGCACGCATTTGTTTTTTTTCGGAAAATCGACGTAAGGGGTGTGGGGTTGAAAATAAGTAAATAAGGAGTTGAAATACGTTTATGAGGATACTTTATCTTAGAAACTGAAGCTGTTAAATACCTGAAAGTTGGTATTTTGAATTTCCTTTCAAAATAAAGGAACATGTATTTTTTGTTTTCGGAAAGTCCACTTAAGGTGGGGGAGGGGTGGAAAGAAGTGATGAAGAAGTCGAATAATTCTTATGAGTATACATTTATCTCAAAAACTGAAAGTGTTACAGACGCACAGGCGTGAAAACTAGTATTTGAATATCCTGTAAAAATAATGAAACACTTTTTTGCTTTCGGAAAATCCAATTGAGGGGCTGAAAAGAATTGGAAAAGCAGGTGAATTTTTAAAATGAGTTCCGGTATATCTACATTATATGTCTTCCGGCTCCATGGCTAAATGGTTAGCGTGCTGGTCTTTGGTCACAGGGGTCCCGCGTTCGATTCCCGGCAGGGTCGGGAAGTTTAACCATCGTTGGTTAATTTCCCTGGCACGGGGGCTGGTTGTATGTGTTGTCTTCATCATCATTTCATCCTCATCACGACGCGCAGATCGCCTACGAACGCATAATCAAAAGACCTGCACCCGACGAGCCGAACCCGTCCTTGGGTCTCCCGGCACTAAAAGCCATACGCCATTTCGTTTTAGATTATATGTCAAAAACTTCACATGCTAGAAACAAGAAACTTGGTATTTGGGAAGTACTTTAAAAATAGAGCAACCTGTACCTTTTTGTTTTCGGAGAGGGAACTTAACAGGGGGTGAAAAGTATGAAAAATAGTTGAATTATTTTTTACGAGGATACGTATACCTTAAAGACTGAAAATTTTACAGGCGTGAAAATTGATATTTGGAATCTCCTTTAAAAATAAGGAAACATGTACTATTTGCTTTCGGAAAATACACGTAGATGGGGGTAGGGGAAGGACTGATCAAGGGGTTGAATTCTTTTTATGGGGATACTTATGCATATCTCAAAAACTGAATATGTTACAGATGTGGGCATAGGTATTTGGAATCTCCTTTAAAAATATAGACATGTATTTATGTTTTTACTTGAGAGAAGAATGTTTCTCCCCTTGTAGAGTTCTATGTCGCATAGTGGTCTTAGCCTCAAAAGGTAATACCACAAACATGGTTTACAAAGAATTTTTGGGGTAAATGAAACTCAATTTTTGGGTGAGTTTTTATACTTTAGGAATTTTCAGACAGTCTCTTAGTAAAATGCCGAGCAACGATTACTCTGATCAAATTACTAAATCCATGCGAGCGAAACCGCGATAATTGCTAGTAATCATCGCCGAGCCAAAACTAATGGACATAATGAAATGAAATTTTGAGGATACATTCATAGTACAATGTAGGTGCTCCCTAAGAGAGGATATTTGGATACTCCGTCGCTGAAAGGGGTGAAATTTTAAAATGAGTGTATCTATATCTCAAAACTTTAAAAGTTTACAGATGTAAAATTGGTATTTGGAATCTCCTTTAAAAAATAAGGAAACACGTATTTTTTTGTTTTCGGAAAATCCAAATAGGAGCGGTGAAAAAGGGTGAAAAAGGGGTTGAATGCCTTTAATAAGGATACTTATATCTCAGAAACTGAAGATATTACAGACCCGAAAATTCGTATTTGGAATCTCTTTTAAAATAAAGAAACATGCATTTCTTTGATTTTTGAAAATCCACTTAATGGGAGGGTGAAGAGGGGGTGAATTTTTAAAATGAGTGTATCTATATCTAAAAACTTTTAAAGTTTACAGATGTAAAAATTGGTATTTAGAATCGCCTTTAATAGTAAAGAAAGACGTATTTTTGTGTTCGGAAAATCCCAATAGGAAGGGTGGAAAAGGGTGAAAAGGGGATGAACGTCATTAATGAGGACACTAATATCTCAGATTCTGAAGATATTACAGACCTGAAAATTGGTATTTGGGATCTCCTTTAAAAATAAAGAAATGCGTAATTTTTGTTTTTGGAAAAACCAATTAATGGGAGGTTGAAAAGGGGGGTGAATTTTTTAAATGAGTGTATCCATATCTCACAACTTTAAAAGTTAACAGATGTAAAAAAGGTATTTGAAATCTCCTTTAAAAATAAGGAAACACGTATATTTTGTTTTCGGAAAATCCCAATAGAAGAGGTGTAAAAGGGTGAAAAACGGATTGAATGCCTTTAATGAGGATATTTATATATCAGAAATTGAAGATATTACAGACCTGAAAATTCGTATTTGCAATCTCCTTTAAAAATAAAGAAACACGTACTTTTTCTTGAAAATCCAATTAATGGGAGGGTGAAAAGAGGGCTGGAATTTTAAAATAAGTGTATCTATATCTCAAAACTTTGAAAGTTTAATCATGTAAAAATTGGTATTTAGAATATCCTTAAAAAATAAAGAAAAACGCATTTTATGTTTTCGGAAAATCCCAATAGGAGGGGTGTAAAGGGGTGAATAATGGGTTGAATGCCTTTAATGAAATGAAAGATATTGCTGACCTGAAAATTGGTATTTGGGATACATACATACATACATACATACATACATTACATACACACATCATTATAGACTGTTATGCCTTTCAGCGTTCAGTCTGCAAGCCTCTGTGAATTTACTAAACGTCGCCACAATCCTCGATTTTTAACTAGTGTTGTGGCCCCATTTAGTTCTATACATCTTATCTTTAAATCGTTAGAAACCGAGTCTAACCATCGTCGTCTTGGTCTACCTCTACTCCTCTTACCCAACATAGCAGAGTCCATTATTCTCCTAGGTAACCTATCCTCCTCCATTCGCCTCACATGACCCCACCACCGAAGCCGGCTTATGCGTACAGCTTCATCCATCGAGTTCATTCCTAATTTAGCCTTTATCTCCTCATTCCGAGTACCATCCTGCCATTGTTCCCACCTGTTTGTACCAGCAATCATTCTTGCTACTTTCATGTCTGTTACTTCTAACTTATGAATAAGATATCCTGAGTCCACCCAGCTTTCGCTCCCGTAAAGCAAAGTTGGTCTGAAAACAGACCGATGTAACGATAGTTTCGTCTGGGTGCTGACTTCCTTCTTACAGAATACTGTTGATCGCAATTGCGAGCTCACTGCATTAGCTTTACGACACCTTGATTCAATCTCACTTACTATATTACCATCCTGGGAGAATACACAACCTAAATACTTGAAATTATCGACCTGTTCTAGCTTTGTATCACCAATCTGACATTCAATTCTGTTGAATTTCTTACCTACTGACATCAATTTAGTCTTCGAGAGGCTAATTTTCATACCATACTCATTGCACCTATTTTCAAGTTCCAAGATATTAGACTGCAGGCTTTCGGCACAATCTGCCATTAAGACCAAGTCGTCAGCATAGGCCAGACTGCTTATTACATTTCCACCTAACTGAATCCCTCCCTGCCATTTTATACCTTTCAGCAGATGATCCATGTAAACTACGAACAGCAAAGGTGAAAGATTACAGCCTTGTCTAACTCCTGTAAGTACCCTGAACCAAGAACTCATTCTACCATCATTCTCACTGAAGCCCAATTGTCAACATAAATACTTTTGATTGATTTTAATAATCTACCTTTAATTCCATAGTCCCGTAGTATAGCGAACATCTTCTCCCTCGGTACCCTGTCGTATGCTTTCTCTAGATCTACGAAACATAAACACAACTGCCTATTCCTCTCCTAGCATTTTTCAGTTATCTGGCGCATACTGAAAATCTGATCCTGACAGCCTCTCTGTGGTCTGCAACCACACTGGGTTTCATCCAACTTCCTCTCAACGACTGATCGCACCCTCCCTTCCAAGATGCCAGTGAATACTTTGCCTGGTATACTAATCAATGAGATACCTCGATAGTGGTTGCAATCCTTCCTGTTCCCTTGCTTATAGATAGGTGCATTTACGGCTTTTGTCCAATCTGAAGATACCTTACCAACACTCCATGCTAATTTTACTACTCTATGAAGCCATTTCATCCCTGCCTTCCAACTATACTTCACCATTTCAGGTCTAATTTCATCTATTCCTGCTGCTTTATGAAAATAGAGTTTATTCACCATCCTTTCCACTTCCCCTAACATAATTTCACCAACATCATTTTCCTCCTCCTCATGAGCTTGGCTGTTCGCAACACCACAAGGATGATTTCCTTTTACATTGAGAAGATGTTCAAAATATTCGCTCCATCTCTCCAGTGATTACCTGGGATCTATTATGAGTTCACCTGAATTACTCAAAACACTGTTCATTTCCTTTTTCCCTCCCTTCCTAAGATTCTTTATTACTGTCCAGAAAGGTTTCCCTGCTGCTTGACCTAGCCTTTCCAGGTTGTTACCAAAATCTTCCCACGACTTCTTTTTGGATTCAACAACTATTTGTTTCGCTCTGTTTCTTTCATCTACGTACAAATCCCTGTCTGCCTTGGCCCTTGTTTGGAGCCATTTCTGATAAGCCTTCTTTTTACGTTTACAAGCTGCTCTCACTTCATCATTCCACCAAGATGTTCGCCTTTTCCCATCTTTACACACAGTTGTTCCTAGGCATTCCCTTGCTGTTTCTACTACAGCATCCCTGTATGCCACCCATTCACTTTCTATATCCTGAACCTGCTTACTGTCTACTGTTTGAAACTTCTCACTAATCATATCCATGTACTTCTGTCTAATTTCCTCGTCCTGGAGATTTTCTACCCTTATTCGTTTGCAGACAGATTTCACTTTCTCTATCCTAGGCCTAGAGATACTTAGTTCACTACAGATCAGATAGTGGTCTGTATCATCGAAAAATCCCAGGAAAACTCGTACATTTCTAACAGATTTCCTGAATTCGAAGTCTGTTAAGATATAGTCTATTATGGATCTGCTACCCCTAGCCTCCCATGTGTAGCGGTGAATAGCCTTATGCTTGAAGAATGTATTCGTAACAGCTAAACCCATACTAGCACAGAAGTCCAGCAAACGCTTCCCATTCCCATTAGCTTCCATATCTTCCCCACATTTACCAATCACCCTTTCGTATCCTTCAGTTCTATTTCCAACTCTCGCATTGAAATCGCCCATTACCACTATTCTATCCTTGCTGTTGACCCTGACCACGATGTTACTCAATGCTTCATAAAACTTGTCCACTTCATCCTCATCTGCACCCTCACATGGTGCATACACGGACACAATTCTAGTCCTAATTCCTGCAACTGACAAATCTACCAACATCATTCGCTCATTTACATGCCTAACAGAAACTATGTTGCGTGCAATGGTATTCCTGATAAAGAGCCCTACCCCAGACTCTGCCCTTCCCTTTCTAACACCCGTCAAGTACATTTTATAATCTCCTATCTCTTCCTCGTTATCTCCCCTTCCTTTAAAAATAAAGAAAAAAGTATTTTTATTATTTTCGAAAATCCAATTAATGGGGGGATGAAAAGGGGGTGAATTTTCAAAATGAGTGTATCTATGTCTCAAAACTTTAAAAGTTTACAGATGTAAAAATTGGTATTTAGAATCTTCTTTAAAAATAAGGCAACACGTATTTTTTTTTCTTCAGAAAATCCCAATAGGAGAGGTGAGAAACGGTGAAAAATGGGTTAAATGCCTTTAATCAGGATACCGGTACTTATATCTCAGAAACTGAAGATTTTACAGACCTGAAAATTGGTATTTGGGATCTCCTTTAACGAAAAAATACGCATTTTTTTGGAAAATCCAATTAATGGGGGTAATGGAAAGGGGTGAATGTTTAAAATGAGTGTATCTATACCTCAAACATTTAAAGTTTAAAGATGTAAAAATTGGCATTTAGAATCCCTTGAAAAATAAAGAAACATGTATTTTTTCGTTTTCAGAAAATCCCAATAGGAGTGGGGTAAAAGGGGTTGATTACCTTAAATGAGGATACTTATATTTTAGAAACAGTAGATATTACAGACCTGAAAATTTGTATTTGGGATCTGCTTTGAAAATAAAGAAATATGTATTTTGTGTTTTCGGAAATCCACCTAAAGTGGGGGGGGGAGGGAATTGAAAACTTAGTTGAATTTTTTGTATGAGGATACCATTATCTCAAAAATGAAAGATTTTGCAGACGTGAAAATTGGTATTTGTAATCTGCTTTAAAAATAAAGAAACGCGTATTCTCGAAAAGTCTAATAAAGGGGGGTTGGGGAGGTGAAACAACTGAAAAATTAATTGAAATAATTGTATGAGGATATTTACATCTAAAAGCTAAAGTTGTTACAGACCGGCCTCTCACAGCTGGGTTCCTTGGTTCAAATCCTGGTCACTCCATGTGACATTCGTGCTGGACAAAACGGTGGCGGGACAGGCTTTTCTCCGGATACTCCGGTTTTCCCCGTCATCATTCATTCCAGCAACACTGTCCAATATTTTATCTCACTTGTCATTCATCGATCACTGCCCCAAGAGGAGTGCTTTGGCAGCCGGCACAATTCCTATTGTCGCCGCTAGGTGGGGCTTTATTCATTCCATTCCTGACCCTGTCGAATGACTGGAAACAGGCTGTAGATTTTCGATGTACTTATTCTGATCATAAACAGATCGTTTTTAATCTTTCCTGGGTTCGTTTTCAACAGCCATCTTTTCCTTCGGAGAACTTACAAGTCCACAGAGAAAAATATACACAAATTACAGAATAAAAGAATTCTTTCCTACTCAACAATGACTACCATCACAGATCCATCTACCTATTGTTTGTCCCAAACACACTACCTACAAAGCTATCAATTAATCGAACTCAACTACGTATAAAAATGAAAGAACGACAAAGATTCAAAATAAAATACATTACTGGCTGACGAATCGAATCCGTATTCGTAACTCAAGACTCACACTAATACATTGAGTGTCAATATGCACACTATCAAAGCGAAACGGACGTCAGAACGACAAAACAATTAAGTCCGTAAAATAAATTAAAATATCGAAGTTATTTGAACTCAACACGCATGGAGAATTACAGTAAAATACTCAATCACCGTTAGGTCAGTACCCAATGTTGGGCAACCCTCATTTGCCGATAATGGTCCCATATCTTAGGGAGCACCTTCCAGCTGTTGTGATCTGCGCGCAAGATTGGCCTCATTATTACCGATCTAACCATCTTCATATTTCGTATTTTACTGTAGATGCTACCATCACCCAGGTCACTTCGCAAAAACATCTAATCTGAGACTTGAGTATGTACAGCTGACATCCCAGACTTATCGTCGGGCTTACTTAAAGTCTGTACACCCGAACACTAATCTCTACGTACACAATACCTTCCTAATTCTATCGTTGAGCGTGAACTAGGACGTTTCATCATCAGTATACTCCTAGGATAACATGTGACGTCCTAAATCTATTGTCAAGCGGAAAGTGGGTCGTATATGCTTCCCCTAGCATATCAGGCGAACCCGTAATTTTCAAAACAAACTCTGATATTTTTAACTGCAAGTATGGTCGAAACGAATAACACACAACGAAACAACCCTTGCCACAAAACGAATGCAAGTCGAAAATGCCATAAGTTTCTATGTTGTTACAAAAACAACGTGAACTTGAAAATAAATATCACGTGACGAACAATCCCCCAACTCAAACACGATCTCAGCCTGCGCAATGAAGTTTAGGAAAGAATAATATCTTCCAACACACGTCTGCATTTAGTGGATGTCGTCAAAAATAATAATCATCACCAGCGCAGAAATCCATACTAAAATTTTAGGGTAAAGCCTTCAGATTGCCTAACGTCATTTTCCAAATATACATACCGATGACTATCCAGTGAAACGAAATTCAATAAATTTACACAGTCAAACATATCGCTTTAAAAACGTCGAATATCTCATTCCACAAATGCTCCTATTTACTGATAAATTACCACCCTGTAATTTATGAACTCTTATTGAATGGAAACTCGTCCTTACAACCAAACAACACCAACCGTGTACACAAAAATGCTCTTTTATCCTTGAGGTCATATTATTCTAATATCCATTACTGACTTTACGTAACTAGTCACTTGAAATTTTTACTACCAAGAGTTACCCACCAGAATCGTTTTTCACTTGGGATCTTAATTAACATTCACTGTGCTTCGCACAATAATGATCTCGGACCGACCTTCTCCCGGTCCCAGATTTCGGATTATTAGCGGAATATACTACAGCTTGCCGCATAAAATCTCACATTTAATATACAGCCCGTCTCGAAAATCCTTCCTCGGCAAACATAGCTTGTCTCCAAAACTCATTCTCCTCGCCTTTTCCCGGCGATATTACATAAAATCCAGGCTCCCTTTCACCTTCAATATTTCTACCACTCTCATCTCCACATATATAAATTCTTCGCTCTCAATCCATTTTTCTTATATTTCAAGACCCTTTTCAAATTTCGATCCTCTTGTGAAAAACAATAAGCATTATAGAATACACCTCTTTATTTTACTGTTACAACAACTTTCGGACCTCGAGAATACAAGAACACACCGTGATTTTCCATATCATCGACATGCACGATGTCACAAAATTTTACTTCGCATGAATAAAACATAACTTTATCGGATTTCACTGGAAATTTTTTAAATGCCCGCAATCCTTGTAAAACATACTTGTTAAATGCACTTTTAACATAGGAAAATTTTATCCCGCGGTAGACATTATTATTATTATTATTATTATTATTATTATTATTATTATTATTATTATTATTATTATTTTGGGCAAAAAATTTCTGAATTCAAACGATATTTGAAATTAAGACATTCGCCACGACTACTTTATCATGATCACCTTCCTAATTTTACTCACTTTGGACAATATCTCGAAGAACAATAACACAAGATTCCAACGTCGCATTTTACAGTTTCTTGACGTGAATTTTACAAAACTAAAATTTTCATACGCTGACCAAAAATATAATATCTTTTTCCTGATCATTACAAATATCGACCCGACACACGCAATGAAAAATTTTGTTTGGGACAAACAACATTCTAACTACAACATAAATATAAAATATTCACAGACCTGCGATCGTAGACATCGTTCTGGATTCTGGCTGCATCTAACCAGCCACCTCGTTTATTTAGCCCTCCATGGCAAAATTTATCATCATCTTCTTATAAATATATACCGCTTAAATTACACAATATTCTATAACACACTTTCGACACGATCACCTTGTGATGAGCTCGCCTTTCAAATGGCGACTGACACAATTTTCCCAGGAGCCTGCTCTGGTTAGGACAGGTGTTACAAACAGATAAGACACCAGGCCCAGTGGCTACCTTCAAACTCTTCTACAACAAACACACGCTGAACACCGAGAGAAATTCAATTATTTCTAGACCTTCAAAGTTTCATTAGCGGCAGCTCAAAAAAGTTTCTATCATCTTCCATTAAATAATATATTTTAACCATAGCCACGAACATGTACTGAGTTATATTGGAGACCAACTTTTCGCACTTTCTTCTGACGAACTTCGAGGGCTTCGCTGCTCCAGTACCCAGACGGACACTGAGAAATATACAGCGAGGGGTTTCTTTTATACTCTTATGGGGTGACGCCACTAACACCATGAAGCTTGATTATGCAGTCGACTAATTTCGCGTCCAATAGACCGATTTTTCTGAAATTCGTTCCATGACTTCGGACATATTTGCAATTTATTTGGGCGTTATTTTCATAATTTTCCCACACTCGTAACAGACGAAATAAATTATTTCTGCCCGGGCGTTTCGCGGGTTTTTTCATCCATTGACCTTGGCACGTGGAGCTAGTCCACTGATCGGGCGCAGAATTGTACCAAGGCTTAACTGCATTTATATTTACCCTGGGGGTTCTGTCTTCACGTAGGGTTTAAGAATAATTTAGATTCTTTATTTCTGTATTTACTGTGTTGCCAAAATCTCTCGTTACGAAGAATTCTGTGAATTTGAAGAATTGTTGAGTACTCGAAGTCCACCGAGGTGTCACGGTATTTCACGAGCTCGCCACGGGTGAGTTCGTTCATACGCGACAGAGAGGCTCTTGAAACGCAACATGGCTGCTCTCAAAAATAAAAGTAGCTTGTTATTTGAAATAAATATTGAGAAAAATAAAAAAAATAATTTTCTCATCGTAGAATTATGGGTTCAGTATGTCATTCGCATCGCGAGAAATCCCGCACACTTGCCTACGCGCGACAATGGTGTTGTTCACATTGTCAACAATGACAATGGATGAAAATGTAATTTACCGCCAAGTAGCGGTCTTGCATCTTGCTGCGGGGTCCAGAACTCTATAATAATAATAATAATAATAATAATAATAATAATAATAATAATAATAATAATAATAATAATAATAATAATCTGGGCCATCGTCAAATGTGCGGACGGCTCTGGAAACGGGTCCTGGACGGGAATGACTAAGAATGCAGTCCGGCCGCAGGTTCAGTACCACCAAGGCACCCAATACGACACTACACCATATCTCCTGAAGGATTTGATCCATATTAAAAATGCTTATAGGAAAAGATGGCAAAGATTTAGGGACACAACTGACCGGGTGGAATACCTGGACCTAGCCCGGGAAGTACGAAATCGATTGCTGGAAAGAGAGATTGTAAAATGGGGGGAAACTTGCCGTAAACTATTAGAAAACGAGTCAGATCGCGAATTATAGCGGATTCTCTCAGAAAACGAGTCATATCGCGAATTCCGGTGGATTATATGTAAGACAGTAAGCATTCAATTATAAAGTTCAGCATAATACCGTAGCGAAGCACGGGTACCTTGCTAGTCTATATATATAAAATAACTTGTCCTGACTGACTGACTGACTGACTGATTCATCATCGCCGAGCCAAAACTACTGGACATAAAGAAATGAAATTATGGGTATATATTCATATTAAGATGTAGGTGCTCGCTAAGAGAGGATTCTTGGATATTCCGTCGCTAAGGGGGTGGAAACGGGGGTGAAATTTTAAAATGAGTGTATCTATATCTCAAACTTTGAAAGTTTACAGATATAAAAATTGGTATTTAGAATCTTCCTTAAAAATAAGGAAATAAGTATTTTTTTGTTTTCAGAAAATCCCAATAGGAGGGGTGAAAAAGGGTGAAAAAGCGGTAGAATGCCTTTAATCTGGATACCGGTACTCATATCTCAGAAATTGAAGATATTACAGACCTGAAAATTGGTACTTTTGATCGCTTTTAAATATAAAGAAACACGTATTTTTTGTTTTTGGAAAATCTAATTAATGGGAGGGTGAAAAGGGGGGTGAATTTTTAAAATGAATGCATCTATATCTCAAAAATATTAAAGTTTACAGATGTAAAAATTGGTATTTAGAATCTTCGTGAAAAATAAAGAAACACGTATTTTTTGTTTTCGGAAAATCCCAATAGGAGGGGGTGAACAGGGGTGAAAAAGGGGTCGAATGCCTTTAAAGAGAATACTTATATCTCAGAAACTAAATATATTATAGACCTGAAATTTGGTGTTTAGGATCTCCTCTAAAAATAAAGAAACACGTATTTCTTTGTTTTAGGAAAATCCAATTAATGAGGGTTGTGAAATGGGGGCGAATTCTTAAAATGAATGTATCTATATCCCAAAACGTTTAAAGTTTATAGATGTAAAAATTGGTATATAGAATCTCCTTTAACAATAAAGAAACACGTATTTTTTTGTTTTCGGAAAATCGCAATATGAAGGGTGGAAGAGGATGAAAAAGAGGTTGAATTCCTTTAACGAGGCTACATAATATTTCAGAACCTGAAGATATTACAGACCTGAAAATTGGTATTAGATATCTACTTTAAAAATAAAGAAACAAGTATTTTTTCGTTTTTGGAAAATCCAAATAATGGGGGGGTGAAAAGGGGGGGTTGAATTTTTAAATGAGTGTGTCTACATCTTAAAACTTTAAAAGTTTCCAGATGTAAAAATTGGTATTTAGAATCTTTTTTTGTTTTTTGTAAATCCCAATAGGAGGGGTGTAAAAGGGTGAATAATGGGTTGAATGTCTTTGATGAGGATACATATATCTCAGAAACTGAAGATACTACAGAACTGAAAATTTGTATATGGGATCTCCTTTAAAAATAAAGATTCACGTAATTTTTTGCTTTTGGAAAATCTAATTAATGGCGGTTAAACAGGAGTGACAAATTGGGGTGAATTTTTTGAAAGACTATATCTACAGAATCTCTGAGAAACGTAAAATGTTACAGACGTAAAAAGTGGGTATTTGGAATCTCCTGTAAATGTAAAGAGACATAGGTGATTTGTTTTTCGAAACTCCACTTAAAGGGAAGAAGAAAGGGGTGATATTTTAAAAATGAGAATTTCTACAGTATATCTCAAAAAACTTAACATGTTACAGAAGTAAAAAATGGTATTTTTTATCTCTATTAAACATAAAGAAACGTGTATTTTTAGTTTTCGGAAATACCACTTGGTCGGAGGGGCGGGGTAAAAGTGATTGAAAATGGTGTTGAATTCTGTTAATTAGGCTACTGATATCTCAAAAATGAAGATGTTCCAGACGTGAAATTTGATATTTGGAATCTGCTTTAAAAGTACAGGAACACATATTCTCGGAAAATCTAATGAAAGGGCGGGGGTAAAATAATTGAAAAATTAATTGACTTAATTTTATGAGAATACATACATCTAATAAAGACTAAAGTTGTTACAGACGTGAAAATTGGTATTTTGATCTCCTTTAAAAGCAAAGAAAAGCGCGCTTTGGGTGGGGGGAACCATCTTGGGAGGCGGGAGTGGAAAAGAGTTGAATTCCTTTCGTTAGGACACATAAATCAAAAACTGAAGAAGTTAGAGTCGTGATAATTGGTATTTAGAAGATCCTTTACCATTAAAGAAACAAGTATTTTTGGCTGGAAAATTCACTTGGGGGGGGGGGAGGAGTTAAAAAGGAAGTGAAAAAACTGAATTATTTTTATGGGGATACTTATATCTCAAAACTGAAGGTAATAGACTTTAACATTGGTGTTTGGTATCTCCTTTAAACAGAAAGAAACACGCCTTCTTTAATTTTTTTGGGGGGGGGGTGAAATAAACTTAAGGGCGGTGGGGTGTAAAAGGAGGTGAGACCAATTGATTTTACTGTACATAATGTACTTATAAGGAGCCTCCGTTGCTCAGGCAGCAGCGTGCCGGCTTCTCACAGCTGGGTTCCGTGGTTCAAATCCCGGTCATACCACGTGACATTCGTGCTGGACAAAACAGAGGCGGGACAGGTTTTTCTCCGGATGCTCCGGTTTTCTCTGTCATCATTCATTCCAGCAACACTGTCCAATATTTCCTTTCATTTGTCATTCATCGATCATTGCCCCAGAGGTGTGCTTCGGCAGCCGGGAAAATTCCTACTGTCGCCGCTAGATGGGGCTTTATTCATCCCATTCTTGACCATATCGAATGACTGGAAACAGGCTGTAGATTTTCGATGTACTTATTCTAATCATAAACCGATCTTTTTTTATCTTTCCTGGGTTCGTTTTTAACAGCCATCTTTTCCTTCGGAGAATGTTCCTAGATTACAGTAAATTCTCCTGGCATATAAATAAAAATGTAAACACGTTTGAATTAAGCGATAGGAATGAGACTGACCGTCAAATTGTTCACTTCTATAATAAGGTCAATAATGCACGGAAGTATGTCATTCGTATCGCCAGAAATCCCGCACAGTTGCCTACGCGCGACAATGGTGGTGGTCACATTGTCAACAATGACATTCGCAGCAGATGTAATTTACCGCCAAGTAGCGGTCTTGTATCTTGCTGTGGCAAAGATTTAGGGAGCCAACTGATGGATGGAATACCTGGATCTAGCCCGGGAAGTACGAAATCGATTGCTGGAAATAAAAATTGAAAATGGGAGGAACTTTGCCGTAATCTCTCAGAAAACGAGTCAGATTGCGAATTTCGGCGGATTATATATAAAACGTTAAGCATTCAATTATATATTTCAGTATAATACCGTAGCGAGGCACGGGTATCTTGCTAGTTTTATATATATAGATAACTTGTCCTGACTGACTGACTGACTGACTGACTGACTGACTGACTGACTGACTGACTGACTGACTGACTGACTGACTGACTGACTGACTGAATCGTCATCGCCGAGCCAAAACTACTGGACATAAGGAAATTAAATTTTGGGGATACATTCATATTAAGATGGAGGTGCTCGCTAAGAGAGGATTTTTGGATATTCATTCGCTAAGGGGGTTTACAGATGTAAAAATTGGTGTTTAGAATCTTCTTTAAAAATAAGGAAACATGTATTTTTTTTGTTTTCAGAAAATCCCAATAGGAGGGATGAAGAAGGATGAAAAATTGGTTGAATGCATTTAATCAGGATACCGGTACTTATCTCTGAAATTGAAGATATTACAGACCTGAAAATTGGTACTGTTGATCACTTTTAAAAATAAAGAAACACGTACTTTTGGGCTTTTGGAAAATCCAATTAATGGGACGGTGAAAAGGGGGCTGAAATTTTAAAATGGCTGTATCTATATCTCAAAACTTTGAAAGTTTACAGATGTAAAATTTGGTATTTAGAATCTTCATTAAATATAAAGAAACAAGTATTTTTTTGTTTTCGGAAAATCCCAGTAGGAGGGGTGAGAAGGGGTGAAGAAGTGTTGAATGCCTTTAATGAGGATACTTATATCTCAGAAACCGAAGATATTACAGACCTGAAAATTGGTATTTGGGATCTCCTTTGAAAATAAAGAAACGCGTATTTTTTGTTTTTGGAAAATCTAATTAATGGGGATTAAACAGGAGTGACAAATTGGGGTGAATTTTTAGAAAGACTTTATCTACAGTATATCTCAGAAACGTAAAATGTTACAGACGTAAAAATTGGTATTTGGAATTTCCTGTAAAAGTAAAGAAACATAGGTGATTTGTTTTTGGAAACTCCACTTACGGGGAACTAAAACGGGGGTGAAATTTTAAAATGAGCATTTCTAGAGTATATCTCAAAAACTCATGTTACCGAAGTGAAAAATAGCATTTTTATCTCTATTGAAAATAAAGAAACATGTATTTTTGTTTTCTGAAAAACCACTTGGGTGGAGGGCTAAAAGTGACTGAAAATGGGGTAGAATTATTTTAATTATGATACTGATATCTCAAAAGCTGAAGATGTTACAGGCGTGAAAATTGGTATTTGGAATTTCCTTAAAAAACGAAGGTATACGATTTTTTTTCTCGGAAATCCACCTAATGGGAGGAGGAAAATTGAAAAGTTATTTGAATTATTTGTATGAGGATACTATTATCTCAAAAACGATAGATTTTGCAGACTGAAATTTGGTATTTGGAATCTGCTTTAAACAAACACGTATTCTCGGAAAATCCATTGAACAGGAGGGGGAGGTGAAAAATTGAAAAATTAATTGAATTAATTGTATGAGTATACTTACATCTAATAAAAAATTATATTTGGATCTCCTTTAAAAACAAAGAAAAAGCGTTTTCGGGCGAAATCATTTTGGGGGCGGGGGTGAAAAGGAGTTGAATTCCTTTTATGTGGACACATATCCCAAAAACTGAAGATGTTAGAGTCGTGATAATTGGTATTTAAAAGATCCTTTACTATTACAGAGAGAAGTATTTTTAACGGGAAATTCGCTTACTTAAGTTGGGAGGGGAGTGTGAAAGGAAGTAAAAAAATGTGAAGTCTTCTTATGGAGATACTTATATCTCAGAACTGAAGGTAACAGATGTGAATATTGGTATCTGGAATCTCCTTTAAACATAAGGAAGCACGCCTTTTTGAGGGGGGGGGGGGAGGTTAAATCAACTTAACGGCAGTGGGGTGAAAAGAGAGTTGAGACCAATTTATTTTACTGTTCATAATGTACTTATTCTGATCATAAAGCGATCATTTTTAAACTTTCCTGGGTTCGTTTTCAAGAACCATCCATTCCTTTGTAGTACATAAAGTTAGATTACAGTAGATTCTCCTGGCATATAAATAAAAATTTAAGCACATTTGAAATAAACGATATGAACGATATTGACCGTGCAATTGTTCACCTCTATAATAAAGACAAAAGACAAAGACACCTCCGCACAGGCCATGAAAGCCCTTGGAGGAGTGGAAGGTAAAAGCTTCCACCCTTGTTTACCGCGGCACGTGATGGGGGTAGAGTGGTTAGCTCTAAGCCCGGCCGCCTTTGCCCCCAGGAATTAACCAGGTACTCATTTTTGCTGTAGGCTGAGTGAACCTCAGTGCCATATGCACCTCCGGAAGTGGAAATTTCGTTTCTTAAATTTTACGACTTCCTGACATGGATTCGAACCCACGTCCTTCAAGGCGAACCGAGCACGCCTTTACCGCCTCGGCCAGGCAGCCCCTTCACCTCTATAATAAGGTCAATAAATCACGGAAGTACACTGACTTTGCCAGTGTCATGGGATTGTCACCTAATAGCGCGTGGGGCCTCCTCTGGCCCTGCGAACTGCAGTGAGACGCCATGGAAGTGAGTCGGCAAGCCCTTGGTAGTCCTCTGGATGCACCTGACACCAAATCGTTTGCAGAGCGGCCGCCAATGCTGGTCTGTTCGTGGGTGCAGTGTCCAAGGCAAGGAGCCTGCGTTCCAGCACATCCCAGATATGCTCGATAGGGTTCATATCGGAGCTCCTGGATGGCCATGGCAATCGTTGGACCTCTGCTGCATGTTCCTGGAACCATTTCCGGGCGATGTGGGGGCGATGTGGGGGCGCGTTATAATCTTAAAACACCGCAGAACCGTCTGGGAGCTGGAAGGCCAAAAATGGGTGGAGATGGTCTCCGAGCAGCTGAACATACCGCTCACCACTCAAATCTCTTCCAGAACAACTAGGGGGCCCATTCCATACCAGGAAAATGCACCCCAGACCATAACAGAGATACCAGCGCCCTGGACCACACCTTCGAGGCAGGCGGGATCCATCGCTTTATGTGGTCTGCACCATACACGGTGCCTCTCATCGCCATGGTGCAGTTGAAATCGTGATTCGTCCGACCATATCACGTTACGCCATTGCTCCAGAATCCATCCCTGGTGACTGGCGACAAATGCGCGTCGTTGTGCCCGAGGACGTTGGGTTAACAGTGGCACCCGTGTGCGGCGCCGGCGCCCATACTCCATAGAACCCATGTTCCTACGGATTGTCCACTGGGAGACGTGTCTAGCACGGCCTGTGTTGAATTGAACCGTGATTTGTTGCACGGTTGGCCATCTGTCACTATTGACAAACCGTCTCAGATGTCGCCGGTCACGGTCATCGTGGGTGGCTAGACGGCCGGTCATTCGTCTCTTGTGGACGGTGACACCCGCATTCAACCATTCACGATACATCCTGGACACGGTTGATCGTGTGAAGCCGAATTCACGCACCACTTCCGAAATGGCACTTCCCATCCGTCGGGCACCGACCACCATACCCCGTTCGAACGGTGTCAGCGCACGACGACGTTCCATGTTACACCTGTCACATGCACAGTCACTGCTCACAAGGTCTCCTATACAACTGCCGCTGGCACAGGGGGCGTGTGGTGCGCAGACAACACACCCGCGCATCAGTGCTCCGCTATCCTATGACATTTGCTCAGTCAGTGTATATCATTTGTGTTGCCAGAAATCTCGCGCACTTGCCTACGCGCGACGATGGTGCTGGTGACATTGTCAGCAATGACAATGGCAGAGAATGTAATTTACCGCCAAGTAGCGGTCTTGCATCTTGCTGCGGGTTCCAGACCATCAATAATAATAATAATAATAATAATAATAATAATAATAATAATAATAATAATAATAATAATAATAATAATAATAATAATAATAATGTTCTGGACCGTCATCAAATTGTGCGGACCGCGCTGGAAACGGGTACTGGCCGGGTAATGACTACGATTGCAGTCCGGTCGCGGGTTCAGTACTGCCAAGGCACCCAAGACGACACCACGCCGGATCTCCTCAAGGATTTGATCCATATTAAAATGCTTATAAGAAAAGATGGCAAATTTTTAGGGACCCAATTGACCGGGTGGAATACCTGGACCTAGCCCGGGAAGTACGAAATCGATTGCTGGAAAGAAAGATTGAAAAATGGGAGGAACTTTGCCGTAATCTCTCAGAAAACGAGTCAGATCACGAATTTTGGTGGATTCTCTCAGAAAACGAGTTATATCGCGAATTTCGGCGCATTATACATAAAACGTTAAGCATTCAATTATAAATTTCATTATAATACCGTAGCGAAGCACGGATATCTTGCTAGTTAGAATATAGATGTCGTGGGCTATATATTAGGTTAAATTAAATTAAACTGGTGTCCTCATCCCGAGGTGGTGCAGCTGTTTTCAGGTAAACCCCCAATGGAGACGAGTTGAATGTTCCATTCCAACCTCATACCAGCCCTCCCGCCATTCTTAAATTTTTGGCAGTACCGGGAATCGAACCCGGACCCCCTAGGACGGCAGCTAATAACACTAACCGTTACACTACGGATTTATTTCACACTATCCCGACATTCGCTTGGAATTAGTGTGGGGAATCCATGAAATAACATTTCTAAAATGGTTGAGTTCCAGACTTCAACACTCGATGAGCTTCAGTGCACCCTATTCCAAATACCTGAAAGTGATTTTACTAAGGAAAGACGGGGGTGGTAGGGTTGGATGTGGGGTGTTGAACTGGCCGAGTGGTATTATTACAGGCTTTTCACCAAGGCGCTCGCTGCTCGAATCTCGGCCTCTGATCGTGAGAATTTTGTAATGTAATGTCATAAAAATGTAAGTCTAGAAGTCTAAAGGAATGTTTGAAATAATGTGACAACTCCATATAGGATTTCACATAATATTATTTGCCTCTGGTTGTGGTCAGAATTCCAACGGTCATGCAAAAACTACAACCTTCCTTCCCATTTTACTTTGGTAGCTAGGGACCACCTGTTGAAGGAAGGAATGAGGGACAAGACAGTAAAAAAGAAAAGGTGGGCATTCTATAATTTTGTGAGGAATGGTACATTTTTAGCTGTAATAGTAAAACGGAAAAGAACTGTTAACATTTTCAAAAGCATTGTGTTGCCAATTTCCCTCTTCTTTGACCAAGAGTACTTTTTTTTCTAGTGGCTTTACGTCACACCAACAAGATAGGTCTTATGGCGACGAGGGGATAGGAAAGGCCTAGGAGTTGGAAGGAAGCGGCCGTGGCCTTAATTAATGTACACCCCCAAAATTTGCCTTGTGTGAAAATGGGAAACCACGGAAAACCATCTTCAGGGCTGCCGACAGTGGGATTCGAACCCACTATCTCCCAGGTGCAAGCTCACAGCCGGGTGCCCCTGACCGCACGGCCAACTCGCCCGGTACCATCCTTTAACCAGAAAGAATTTGCCCTTAAACAGTGAAAGAGTGGCGCGCGCAGACACGTACTTCTAATGTTAATCGTGTTCCTGTTGCGAAGTAGGAAAGCAGAAAGCAGAAAGCGGTCATTAAATTTTGCTGCCAATTGGTGCTACTCATTAGATATTCAGACAAGGCACACATCTTCAACGTCTCTTGAATTATTATAGATTTTAAGAGATTGCGATATGTCGGAAGTTTTTTTCTGTCTGCTGAAAACCCACTTCCACGTTACCGTGTACTCGTACGTCCACTCCTTATGCCCTTTACCTGTTTATCGTCCCTTCAATTACTACGTATTCCAGGATACGCTGAGTTGCCAAAGTAACCGCGTATATCGGAGTAGGCAGAATTTAGTATGAAATACTCGTTGGCCGCTGATAATAATTCAATATTTTAATTTATTTGTCTGTAATAATGCTCATTTAATAAAATAAAACAAGCGAATGCTGCGTGGTTTGCGTCACGTAGCTGTAAGCTTGCATTAGGTAGATAGTGAGTTCGAACCCCACTGTCGGCAGTTTAGCCTATTAGTTGATCATTGAAGAACGGTATAATTGATTTTTCCCGTTTTTCATCAATGAACAGTCTGACACTAGATTTTTAATTTTTTATCCAAATATTTCAATTTCAGAGTGAGTCCGCCTTACGAGCATTTCATTTTTAGGTGGCGATATTACGCTATTTGCTTTACGTCGCACCGACACAGATATGTCTTACGGCGACGATGGGATAGGAAAGGCCCAGGAATTGGAAGGAAGTGGCCGTGGCCGTAATTAAGGTACAGCCCCGGCATTTCCCTGGTGTGAAAATGGGAAACCACGGAAAACCATCTTCATGGCTGCAGACAGTGGGGCTCGAACCCACTATCTCTCTATTACTGGATACTGGCCGCACTTAAGCGACTGCAGCTATCGAGCTCGGTGGCCTATTCTTCAAAATTCCCATATATTTAACAAAATGCCTTTTTAGACTATTTTCCGTTGACACACACACACACACCAAGTCTCCGAGATTTTGAACCTGGTATATCAATCACTACAGTGCTCACTATACTCAAGGAGTAAATCTACAGGGGTTTTGGAATGTCATGCAAATGTCATAACGATGAACTTAAGCCTTGCAGACTTATTCATTACCTCTTCTCAAGGTAGATAAGTAACCTTCGTTTATATCCATGAGGAAGTTGTAATGGAGAAACGTTAATACAGAAAATTGCCCGTAACTAAGTGGCTAATTTCTTGAGACATATTAACTTCAGAACGTTCTTCTCAGCTTCTTAGAAAGCCTATTTTAATCTCTATTGCTGCTGCATTATATAACAAGATATAACATTATGCAATAAGGCATATATTAGGTCTAACCTTAACCTCAGAAACTTGTATGTGTGCAGCTAGGTTGCTCCGATAACGAGAGAACGGAATGTGTGGTAAAAGTGTTTGTACTGTTTCCTTTTACGGACTAGAGTCTAGGACAATCGTGATCATAAACCCAGTGTACTTAACTGGTAACAGCAGACTATCGAGACGTATAGAAGTACAGATGTTCCGAACGTTCATATTTCGAATCCCCGCTCTGGTAACGACTACCTCAGATAAAAGAAAGCTCTGGCTGGAGTACGAGCGCCGACCATCATGATGTAAAAACAATCTCATAATTCCCTGTCGTATGTGCTGTTATACCTGGGCTTTCATGCTAACTCCCGAAAATTACTAGGATCTCTACTATAGAGTATACGGCACTGCCGGGATATGAGGTTGAGACGGCGCTGGCCTTCTGACACTAACTTTGCAGGTTCAGCCTGGCTGAGTTCGGTGGTATTTGTAGGTTCTCAAATACGTCAGCCTCGTATCGATAGATTTACTGGCACGTAAAGGATTTCCTGGGAGACACGATTCCGGTTGGCCGATGACCTTCGATGTTAGGCCCCTTAAAACAACAAGCATCATCATCACAATTCCGGTACCTCGGTGGTCTCCAAAAACCTCCAAAAGTAGTTTTTTTTTTTTGCTAGTTGCTTTACGTCGCACAGACACGGATAGGTCTTATGGCGACGATGGGACAAGGAAGGGCTAGGAGTAGGAAGGAAGCGGCCGTGGCCTTAATTAAGGTACAGCTCCAGCATTTGCCTGGTGTGAAAATGGGAAACCACGGAAAAACATTTTCAGGGCTGCCGACAGTGGGATTCGAACCTACTATCTCCCAAATACTGGATACTGGCCGCAAACCCAAAAGTAGTAGTTAGTGGGACGTAAAAACAATAGTAGTAGCATTATTAGCATATGAAACTCATCTGATTCAGTACACATTTCAACAATTCAGTACTTATAATGTCGTCCTCACAGTAGAACGACAAATAGAATGTTGTTTACGCCGTCATGGTCTAGGGGTTATCATAGTCTATTTGCCTCCCATTCAGAAATAGAGACTTGATTAAATAGGCTACACTCAACTTCGAGAAAAGTAATTCATTAATAATAATAATAAATAATAATCATAATAATAAAAATAATAATCATAATATAAAAATTAAACATTTCTTCCACCATTGCAATTATAATTTCCCCTACTCTACCATAATTACTTGGTGGTGTTATATGCATAGTTATAATCTAATGACCGGGAAGGTTTCGCTAGTGATTAATTTCACAAACTGAAAATATCGCATTTGTAAAGAAAACGTACACGCTATTCGCGTTCTGGAAGAGGATTAATGATGATGATTCTGAAATTAATGAAAGCGCAATATAATTAGAATGGCAGAAGCTATTATACTAAAAATACGTAAGCAGTGAAGTACAAGCAAATTATATACGATAAGATATTACAACCTAGAAAGTGCTGTGCAGTTGGGGTCTTGTAACTATCAGCTTACATTCGGGAGATAGTAGGTTCGAACCCCAATGCCGGCAGCGCTGAAGATGATTTGCCGTGCTTTCCCATTTTCACACCAGGCAAATGCTGGAGTCGTTCCTTACTTAAGGCCATGGCCGCTTCCTTCCCGCTCCTAATCCTTTCCTATCCTATCGTCGCCATAAGACCTACCTGTGTTGGTGTGACGTAAAGCAAATTCTCAAAATAAAAAATAAAAATGTATTTGCTCCATATTGTTAAGATCAAACTGTTCTTAGGCAAATGAAGACGTTTCTGAAGGTACTTCGTTTACTTGTGTGTGTGTGTGGTGGGGGTTTTCGAGGCTACGGATAGTGAAAACATTTACCTTCAACTCCTCCAAGGGCATTCATGGCTTGTATAGAGCTGACTTTCGCTTTTTCCGTGTGGTGATCGTTTACTTAAGACGGAAATGAACGGTATTGTCAGTCCACCTTAACATACACAGAAGACCTTTCGAAAATGGGGGTTATGGCTAAGGAAAGCGAGGGGCCAAGAATTATGAAAAGATGGAGGACTCCATAGGTATCACAAACCAACTAACTTACTGCAAGAACTAGAAGAGTAATATTGTTTTCTTTTTAACATCGCTTCAATTTTTTAATATTTTGGAGACGAAAACATTTCACGAGGAGTTCTTTAACGTATTAGACCTTAGTGGTGGATTCCGTTAATCGTTCACCTTTCTATTCTCAATATAGCAGATTCGACTCTGGCTGCGGTCGGTGTCGTTTGATCGTATTGAAATACGTAGGACAACTGAGTGCTGTTTTCCGGTACGTTAAAGAACTGGCGATATTATTCTGACACCCTGGCGTTGACAGTCATAAAAGAGAGCTATTATTATTATTATTATTATTATTATTATTATTATTATTATTATTATTATTATTATTATTATTATTATTATTATTATTATTATTATTATTATTGGAGTAATACTAATGACAGTTCGAGAGAATCTGCAGATAATCACCACCATTGTTCAGGCATCCGTCCCAATGCTGAAGAAGTTTCTCTATACCCTCCACAATGAAGGACACTAGTTGCTGGTTGAACCATTCTCCCACAGCATCAGAAACAGCTTGATGGTTGGTGAAACATTTACTCTTCAGGGCCTTCTTTAGCAGAACCAAGACATGACTGCCACAAGGCAAGAGCAGACATTTGGCAGACAATACCATTCATTTCCGTACAATCCATTAGACACCAGCGAACATAGCGCCGACTGTCCATTGTTAAGATGACGACGTTTTGACGTGTGTTACCATGTGTTTCCCAGAACACAAGAACTGGTTCATACCACGTTGTATTCGTTTGTACACAACCATTTAATCGGAATGCTGCTTCCACTTTTCCCTCTACTTAACGGACGCATGTCTCAGACTAATCACCTTCTGGGCTGTCACTAAAAAGCACCAAACCATAAAGTCCTGCCACCTCTTAGCTGTCCCTCTTAGCCCGCCAGTAATTTGCAGTGTTGTCAGCTCTGTCTATGTTTCACCTGAACAGCCTTAACAGTATGATACTCTACTATTGTTCTAACTAACCCCATGGCACGACCGCCCTTGAAGGGCCTTGGTCTACCAAGCGATCGCTGCTCAGCCTGAAGGCCTGCAGATTACGAGGTGTCATGTGGTCAGTACGACGAATCATCTTGGCCGTTATTCTTGGCTTTCTATACCGGGACCGCTATCTCACCGTCTCACCGTCAGATAGCTCCTCAATTCTAATCACGTAGGCTTAGTGGACCTCGAATCAGCCCTCAGATCCAGGTAAAAATCCCTAACCTGGCCGGTAATCGAACCCGGGGCCTACGGGTAAGAGGCACGCACGCTACCCCTACACCACGAGGTCGGCCCACTATTGTTCTACTCCAGTTTATTTCATGGCCGGAATTGAGATGGTGTTACTTCACTACTTTACGTAAAAGTTAGATATGTCTCGCTTTGAAACAAGAAACCTACTCTTCCATTGCAGGAATAGTACAAACTTTTCATGAACACTTTACTGGACATACTTGCTATGTACATCGGTTTGCCTTCAATTAAGAGCAGAGCGTCACCCCATTGTGAACGGGCAACTAATTGTTTAACAAGCATAATTGATATTATTTCCTGCAGACGTGTTCCGCTCATGTGCCTCGTGATTGAGGCATGGCCCTATACTTTCGATAGCTTATAAAGTAATAAGTGTACGCGCAATTACGCTGTGTAATCAGCAGGTGGTTAAGGACTAGGGTCTACTCAGTATATCCATATGGCTTCAATCTTTTTTTTAATACACTGGCTTAATTTATATTTGCTTTCATGAATAACACAACCATTTCTTGAAATTACAACGCCAAAAACTCAAAAATATAATGTCTATAATATCGGCCCTGAAGATATCAATATAAACACAAGTAACTGACATTGTTCACAATTTGAACATTTCTTGTCTGAAAAATGCAGTTCTGTCACAAAAAATAAAATCGTCATTCTCCACTCACTTAAAGTAAATCAAGTTTGATCGTCTTATTCTCGTCGCTTATAGAAAATAGCATACCTATTTTGTTTCATGAAATGGGCTTTCGTTACCATTGTATGCCGCTGCATGTGCTTTGTTTAGGGTCATGTTAATAATAATAATAATAATAATAATAATAATAATAATAATAATAATAATAATAATAGTAATAATAATAATAAGAAGAAGAAATAATAATAATAATAATAATAATAATAATAATAATAATAATAATAATAATAATAATAATAAGCAAAGTCATCTCCATACAGGCCATGAAGGCCCTGAGAGTGGGAGAAGGTAAAGTCTTCCACTATTCGTAACCTCGGCACTTGATGGGGTTGAGTGGTTAGCTCTACGCCCGGCCCCCTTTGCCCCCAGGAATTAACCTGGTACTCATTTTTGGTGTAGGCTGAGTGAACCTCAGGGTCATATGCACCTTCAGAAGTGGAAATCTCATTTCTTAAAGTTTACGACTTCCTGACGGGGATTCGAACCCACGTCCTTCCGGGCGAACCGAGTACGCCATTACCGCCTCGGCCAGGCAGCTCCTAATAATAATAATAATAATAATTGTTCCGGGGTTATCCGTGGAACAGAAAGAGGTTAAAGAAGGTGCTGGGGTGAATGGGTCTAACTACAATGTTAAGAATTGAATTTAAAACTTAAACTGAAGGTTATATTTTCGGAACTTCAAACGTAACAGTTTTTTCATGACAATATAACAGGTACAAGTAGCAATCATAAAACAAGTCTAGGAAAGACCAGATTAGTGGTTATAACAGATCCTGGGCTTCAAGCCCTCGCTTCACTTTTCCGGAGCTCCTATCTCAAATTTACAAAAGAGCACAAATTTGTACAAGGGCTGAAATCCCCTAATTCAAAGAGCACTTGCTCCCAAAATTACAACATCTAGCCTTCATGATGCATTAATTAATCTTTTAAAAAAACTTTGAAAAAGAGCAACCAGGCTCTCAGTTTTCCAAGCCTACTCAAGGCAACATCAACTTACAATTTCTGGCCTCTCAAGGCACAACTTACAATTGGAAAATGATTATACAGGGGTATTTAATACCCAACCTACTGGGCCTTCATGGAAAAAGAACAACGGTTAAATAAATGGCCCGAACATTAAATGAATGGAGGCGAAATCTTGCACTCCTAGATGTGAACACTTAAAACCGAAAGGGCACTAGGCCGATGAAACAGGGGCTAATCCCAAATTACTGAGGTGACTCGTATAAGGGTAAATTACTGCATTACGGGAAGGAAGAAAAACAGTTACAAAACGTAATCACCTCAAACCAAGATGAAGGGGAGCTCGAGAGGTTAAATCACTCTCTATCCCCGATTTACAGTTAAAGATTTTATGAAGCTTTTACAATAGCCGGCAAAAGTTACCTTTTTAGAAAAGTAGGTTACGTAGTTAACGATCCGGACCTTTCCCTCGGGTTAAACTGCGGAGTTAGCAAGAAAGAAAGATGTTATGTGGCCATTACCTTGTAGATGTACTGCTGACCGAAGAAAGAGGGCGCCCGCCTCCTGCTTTGACACACACACTTAGTAAGATGACGATCAATTGGCCAAGAAACGTGAAAAGCCGCAGTTCATAAACCCTCAGGGAAGGTTCGAGATCATTCACGATTAATCAAGACACACCCACTGAATTTTATTGGTAGATTTCAAAAGTAATACTCAGAATCGGAGAAGAAGCCTGTGATAGGTGGAAAATTGATTACAGAAATTAGTGATTGGTTGGATTCAAAACTGGCGGAATGAAAAGGTAAATATTGCCAACCCAAAAATAAATGAACATCAGTTCATACAAATAGAAATACAAAACTTCTTTAAATTATAGGTTCTTCCATTTCGCACCAGGGTGCATGATCATAGTTTTTAGTGGTGTCATCTGTGGAAGAAATGTCCAAACTTCTTGATGAATGTCAGACAAAACAAGTAGAAATTCCCTCGGGTTAGGCAACTGCAAAATAACAAAATTACATCATATTTCTGTGGTGATATCTTCTGAGTAAAGTTCTAAGTTGGTGTAGTTTTAGTTTCACAGTTTCACCAATAAAGGGTTTCATTTAGGCGCTAGTTTTAAATGCGCGGCGTTGGGGTGCACCTCCCGGTAAAATAATAATAATAATAATAATAATAATAATAATAATAATAATAATAATAATAATAATAATAATAATAATAATAATAATAATAATAATAATAATAATAATAATAATAATAATAATAATAATAATAATAATAATAATAATAATCATAATAATAATAATAATAATAATAATGTTTTACGTCCCACTAACTACTTCTACGGCACTCGGAGACGCCGAGGTGCCAGAATTTTGTCCCTCAGGAGTTCTCTTAATTACCAGTTTCAAATACCATCGGACTGAGCCAGGATCGAGCCTGCCAAATTGGGCTCAGAAATCCAGCGCCTTAACACTCTGAGCCACTCAGACCGGCAAAGACATGTTCCTCATAAACTTAAGCGCAGATGCTTGGACCTCACAAACCTCTATGTTAACGTTTAATTGAACGCGTGTTTTTATATTTACGTGATTCTTTGTGTGAACGATTCCACTGTATAACATAGCACCTACTTTTTATATGTACGTGATACTTTGTGTGAAGGATTCCACTGTACAGCACCTACTTTTTATATGTACGTGATCCTTTGTGTGAACGATTTCACTATATAACATAGCACCTAGTTTTTAAGATTGCGTGATCCTTTGTGTGAGTTTTTCCACTACATAACATAACGCCTAGTTTTTATACGTAGCCTACGTGGTCCTTTGTGTGAACGGTTCCACTATATAACATAGCACCTAGTTTTTAAGATTGCGTGATCTTTTGTGTGAGTGTTTCCACTACATAACATAGCACCTAGTTTTTATATGTACGAGATTCTTTGTGTGAACGGTTCCAGTATATAACATAGCACCTAGTTTTATATGTACGTGATCCTTTGTGTGAACGGTTCCACTATATAACATAGCACCTAGTTTTTATATGTACGTGATTCTTTGTGTGAACGGTTCCACTATATAACATAGCAACTACTCTTTATATATACGCGACCCTTTGTGTGAACGATTCCACTGTATAACATAGCACCTAGTTTTTATATGTACGCGATCCTTTGTGTGAGTGTTTCCACTACATAACATAGCGCCTAGTTTTTATATGTACGCGATCCTTTGTGTGAGTGTTTCCACTACATAGCATAGTACCTACTCTTTATATGTATGCGATCCTTTGTGTGAACGATTCCCTGTATAACATAGCACCTAATTTTTATATGTACGCGATCCTTTGTGTGAGTGTTTCCACTACATAATAAGCGCCTAGTTTTTTATATTTACGCGATCCTTTGTGTGAGTGTTTCCACTACATAACATAGCACCTACTTTTTATATGTACGAGATTCTTTGTGTGAACGGTTCCAGTATATAACATAGCACCTAGTTTTATATTTCGTCGCGATAAGACCTATCTGTGTCGGTGCGACGTAAAGCCCCTAGCAAAAAAAAAGTTTTATATGTACGTGATCCTTTGTGTGAACGGTCCCACTATATAACATAGCACCTAGTTTTATATATACGCGATCCTTTGTGTGAACGATTCCACTATATAACATAGCACCTTCTCTTTATATATACGCGATCCTTTGTGTGAACGATTCCACTGTATAACATAGCACCTACTTTTTATATGTACGCGATCCTTTGGGTGAGTGTTTCCACTACATAAAATAGCGCCTAGTTTTTATATGTACGCGATCCTTTGTGTGAGTGTTTCCACTACATAACATAGCACCTACTCTCTATATGTATGCGATCCTTTGTGTGAACGATTCCACTGTATAACATAGCACCTAATTTTTATACGTACGCGATCCTTTGTGTGAGTGTTTCCACTACATAATATAGCGCCTAGTTTTTATATGTACGCGATCCTTTGTGTGAGTGTTTCCACTACATAACATAGCACCTACTTTTTATATGTACGCGATCCTTTGAGTGAACGGTTCCACTATATATCATAATACTGTGCCCTTTTAAAGGCAGCCAATGCGGTGGTCTTCTTTCTTGATATGTGCGCCGGCTGCTCCTGCAAATAATGACATTTAAAATTACCTACCGCCTCATGTAGACTCTTCTCCTCAGGGGTGGTGCGTTCTTGGATCCCTCGGGTTGATGGGCCACACGTCGATCGGGGGGTGAGGAAATGAAGGATGGGGTAAACTAAACTGTTAAATGACGGTACCCAAAGACTGAATTAAAATTTAAATAAATAAAATGGTTTATTTAACAAAATTTGCAAAGTGTAAAAATGAAAGTAAAATGGTGTAGAATAAAATAATATGAAATTAAATTAAAATTTAAAACCATTAAAAGATCTGCATTACAATAAGTTAATTATCTGCCTTAATAAATTTCGACTGAAGGTCGATTAAATTTAAATATACTGGAATACATCGAACCACTGTCTCCATGACGATGACGTGACTACATTAAAAAAACTGGTCAGAAATACAGCCTCATTTGAATAAATGATTTGCAATACCTTGGAAAATGTCCTCTCAAAATAAATTTGAGTAATTAATTAATTAATTTGTTAATTCATCAAATTGACATTGACTTTGAGGTGTCTATCAAATATTTAACCCATATTCAACTTTAGTTGGGAAACACCCAACTCTAGAATAATAGTAGAATACACTAACCATGTGTAACAATAAAAGAAAAGAGAGAGAAAAAAAACAAGCAGGAACATGGTACTTTATCCGTTATATAACCTTTGCCACATACTTAAGCTACTCGTGGCTGAAAACAAGAAACTTTATTGAACTGAACATCTAAGTGCTACCACCACTCATTTAATTAGTTAAATCTTACTTATTTAACTGTGATAGTCTGGACGCTTAAAATACTTAAATTAATTAGGCCAAGTGCCTCAAGTTTACATCTCAAATGAAAGCGATCCCTTTACATCGTTAACTTTACCTAGTTTGCCGCTGCCTGCATTTTCATTGCGAATGCATATTTGTGTGGTACCAACTCTAGATGGAGGCAGATCCCATCTTATTTATGTAACTCATGTACGGCACTTGTGATACAACTGCTTATTAAAGATCGCTTCATTTGCCTAACTGAAATGTAGTGGATTTCTAAGGCTTGGTGATTACTAACTGTCTTCTGGTATGAGCATACCACAACTATGGTTTCGACTATGAACTAATCGATGATCTATTACCCTAACACATGAAATCTTATTTACACAAATGAAGATGTCAATGGAGAAACACTGCTCCCAAGAAATACTGAAATTAAAATAACCTGACTACACCTATTTATTTACATAAATTAAATACAAACACGATTCACGTATCAGATTCTAAAATAATACGGTGACAAAATATATGCAAAGAAAGGATATTATAACAAAAATCCAGATCCCAAAATCGCAGCCTAATAAAATTTAAAATAAAAATGCGCAATATCGAATTATAACATATTACCCCGATTCAAGTAGCAAATTTATGTGAATTTGATGGCAATCTTCTAACCTCAGACGAAAAATGTCTGGACATGACCCTATTCAATCTTTACGGACAATAATTATTGGTATTACACGTCATCAATGATTATACATGACTGTCGAAACACACATTGATCGGTCGCTCTGTTCACAATTCACCTCGGACTCTAACTTGCATATTTTCCGAGCATCTATTTTCCCTGGAAACTATTTGAAACAAATACAGGCTTTCCGCCTACAACCACCACACATGTCGTCGCATATTTAACACTCTCGGTTAAATTATTCATCTCTCAATTCTATTTATTCATCAATATTCTCGACGTAGTAACTCATAGTACGGCCTCGCTCGTATCAGGCGGGCGAAATAACTGTGTCGTTCACGTATCCATTTTTACGACATTATTCATGACATGGTCCAAATATCACATTTTCCATTTTTCAACGCATATCATCAGGGATATTACTATTACTTTGCTCGTTATTTTGATCATCTACCGTTTCACATATTGTGAAATATCAGAGCTAACTTATCAATGGCTTCCTTCACTAATTATTTAACTGAAATAACAAGATTGCCTCTCAAAAACACGGCTATCGAAATGTATAACCACGGTTACATAAAGAAACTAACTTTGCGTATCAACCAGATCGTCGCGAGATACAAAGTATGAGAGCTACCGGAAACGGTCATCTAATAATGATTCCATAACATGAAATAATAAACTGAATGCGCTAATAGCAAAAGTAAACATTTAAACTAACATGACAGCATCTATAAAATCAAAACGTCAACAAAAATATAACGCTCATTACCATAGTTATTATTATCATCACTTTAAACATCTGCACTACACTGTATGTTAATTTCTTAGTAAAATAGGATTCTCATATGTCAAAATGACTTACTTCAAAATGATCCAGAAATAATATGAAAAACATTTACTTAAGGAAAGTACGCACATAACACTCGCTAACACTTATATATTATTATTATTATTATTATTATTATTATTATTATTATTATTATTATTATTATTATTATTATTATTATTATTATTATTATTATTATTATTATTATTATTATTATTATTATTATTATTATTATTATTATTACGGTCTTAATTTTTATAACTACAATTATTGTGACACTATGGCATTTATATTCCGAGTCGCCAAATATAATTGTCGTAGTCTCACGTTTAACTCAAAAATGAAAATGATATCAAACTACAATTAATATCATCCGACACGTGAATTATTTACAATCCTATCTAAAATTCTAGACCACATTTTTGATCATCGATTAGTCATAGTCCTACATATTTACATATTTACATATTTACATTCTGCTCATTTACCTTATTTGTGCTGGAGGCAGGTCAGATCACCCTCCGGACTCCGTCATGATGAATTTAGTACTCTGTCTTCCAGCTGATGTGGTTATCCAAGAGGTCACGCGCACAAACTTGATGCATTTTTACGATAGCGTTGCACACGTCCACATTTATATTAGCACTCGCATTTTAACACTCCTACGAAGATTATTCAATGACACTGCATTGAGCACCTGACGTGAAGTTGAAAGTCTGGACTCCGCTACCTGCCTAGCCTCCTACTGTCGTCTCTCTCACCCCTCTCAGTTTGTTTGTGTAAAGGATTATTGGTCATTCACCTTCTCTGACCATAACACTGGACTCAAGGTCTTAGTGCTGCAGCATTCCACTAGTGAAAACAAAGTTCTTCTCCGTGTAACTGGCTTGTCTAATTCTGCTCCCAAATATCTCACTTGCAATAATAGTTCTATTAGAGTGTGGAAAAAGTTAAATGTATTGTTCCCAATGATATGTGGAGAATTTTTATAATAATCGTCCTCCAAAATATGACTTTTCCACAAAATATACAAGCTACACGTGAACTAGGGAAAATGCTATGCAGCTACGTGTTACGGCCGCTTCCTTCCAACTCCTAGGCCTTTCCTATCCCATCGTCGCCATAAGACCTATCTGTGTCGGTGCGACGTAAAGCCCCTAGCAAAAAAAATTTGTATTAAAAGTTAATGGAAATATGAATCTTTCCCCAAATGAGTGATAATAATCGTGATGCATAAATTCCGCGCTGAGAATATGAATAAGGCTAGATGAGAGCCGGTACGTGTTACTGATGCTAATAGACATCCTGGAAAATTTATAAGATTGAAAGGCGAGTGACAATATAGTCCCGCTATGTTTAAAAGGGAAAGTTGGAAACAGGCAGCTGGCCTGTGAGATTCATGGCCTTGCCAAGGCTACGGGGGATAGGTATAATGTTGTTATCGCATTGAGAAAAACGCACTGCAAAGGGCCCGTCTTCCTCCTCCTTTACCAAAATTACATACAACCATTTAGAGAATAACACCGTTGGATAGATCTACAGTTGAGAGAATTCCCTCCATTTATTTATGTAAATTATACAGTCTAGGGATTTCAGATTGGAGTTCGCACCTCACACAGACACAGGACCTGGGTTCTTGTCCCAGCAGCACCGGAGGCAGTTATGCCCACTGCCGCCAACTGCGGATCATACCGTCCACGATTTATTATGTGGATATAAAGTGTATTTCTGTTTGTCATTTATTCCAGGGAGTGATATTTTTAATATTGTATTGGTCATTGGTTCACTAACACGCATTGTTATCGGGATCATCGTTCTATAAATGTCCAAGTCGTGTGACAGTAGTTAAGTGACATCCCAATGGAACATGCGTTATGTAATATTTGCTCAATTGTGAGATAGTCAGATAGGGTTTTCTAGTAAGAGATAAAATGCGACTTTCAGATATTTTGAAATGTAAAAGCAAAGCAAAGTCACGTCCGTGTAGGCCATGAAGGCCCTTGGAGGATTAGAAGGTAAAGGCTTCCATCATTGTTAACCTCGGCACGTGATGGGGTAGAGTGGTTAGCTCTAAGCCGCGTCGCCTTTGCCCCCAGGAATTAACCTGGTACTCATGTTTGGTGTAGGCTGAGTGAACCTCAGGGCCATATGCATCTCCAGAAGTGGAAATCTCGTTCCGTAAATTTTACGAACACGTCTTTGCCGCCTCGGCCAGGCAGCCCCTATTATTGAAAAGTGCTCATAAATAAATATGTGAACACCTGGTTCACCTGATAAGTGATACTCCCTGCTAGAACGACATAACTGGTCATTTTGAATATATAAATTAATAGTATAAACAAGGCGAAAGAACGCTGGATATGCCTTCATTTAATTATTTCTATGTGTAATTATATAAGTGTACTATGTGATAAGTGTTTTAAGTGTTAAATTGGTCAGAGAAGGCACGACTTCTCAATTCTTACATATTTTCAGAGTGAAATGCGTTTCTAGATAAAAGGATAGAGAGACATTCGATCCTTAAGAAAATCGTAGTGTATGTAATTCATGTACTTAATATGGTGGCATAGCCGTGTAAATAATATCCATGTGCTTTCTCGGGTATTAAAATGTGTGGTATTATAAGTGGAATTCCTTCTTCTAATTTCTTAGGTAAATAGTATTCCTCTGTTCATGTACGCGAAGTGCTTCTTTGTCCAGTCCATTTTTCATGATGATCTCACCCAGGTATTTGAATTTGTCTACTCGGGTGATGTCCCCGTATTTTGTATGGAGTTTTGGTGGAGCCTCTTTGATGTTAGTCATTACTTCTGTTTTCTCAAACGATATCTGCAAACCAGTTTGTTACGAAGAGATTCATTGTTCATTCCGGTCCTAGCATGTTATAAGTTCATTCAAGGTAAGTGTTGAGAATATAACTACCATTGTCATTTGTTAATTTACACTGACTGACAGAGCAAATGCAACACCAAGAAGGAATGGTTCGAAAGGGATGAAAGTTGGGGAAAAAACAGAGACGGCACGGACGAATAATTGATGTTTATTTCAAACCGATATGCAGGTTACACAATGCGCACGGCATCGACTCAGTAGGATGTAGGACCACCGCGAGCGGCGATGCACGCAGAAACACGTCCGGGTACAGAGTCAATAAGAGTGCGGATGGTGTCCAGAGGGATGGTTCTCCATTCTCTGTCAACCATTTGCCACAGTTGGTCGTCTGTACGAGGCTGGGGCAGAGTTTGCAAACGGCGTCCAATGAGATCCCACACGTGTTCGATTGGTGAGAGATCCGGAGAGTACGCTGGCCACGGAAGCATCTGCACACCTCGTAGAGCCTATTGGGAGATGCGAGCAGTGTATGGGCGGGCATTATCCTGCTGAAACAGAGCATTGGGCAGCCCCTGAAGGTACGGGAGTGCCACCGGCCGCAGCACATGCTGCACGTAGCGGTGGGCATTTAACGTGCCTTGAATACGCACTAGAGGTGACGTGGAATCATACGCAATAGCGCCCCAAACCATGATGCCGCGTTGTCTAGCGGTAGGGCGCTCCACAGTTACTGCCGGATTTGACCTTTCTCCACGCCGACGCCACACTCGTCTGCGGTGACTATCATTGACAGAACAGAAGCGTGACTCATCGGAGAACACGACGTTCCGCCATTCCCTCATCCAAGTCGCTCTAGCCCGGCACCATGCCAGGCGTGCACGTCTATGCTGTGGAGTCAATGGTAGTCTTCTGAGCGGACGCCGGGAGTGCAGGCCTCCTTCAACCAAACGACGGGAAATTATTCTGGTCGATATTGGAACAGCCAGGGTGTCTTGCACATGCTGAAGAATGGCGGTTGACGTGGCGTGCGGGGCTGCCACCGCTTGGCGGCGGATGCGCCGATCCTCGCGTGCTGACGTCACTCGGGCTGCGCCTGGACCCCTCGCACGTGCCACATGTCCCTGCGCCAACCATCTTCGCCACAGGCGCTGCACCGTGGACACATCCCTATGGGTATCGGCTGCGATTTGACGAAGCGACCAACCTGCCCTTCTCAGCCCGATCACCATACCCCTCGTAAAGTCGTCTGTCTGCTGGAAATTCCTCCGTTGACGGCGGCCTGGCATTCTTAGCTATACACGTGTCCTGTGGCACACGACAACACGTTCTACAATGACTGTCGGCTGAGAAATCACGGTACGAAGTGGGTCATTCGCCAACGCCGTGTCCCATTTATCGTTCGCTACGTGCGCAGCACAGCGGCGCATTTCACATCATGAGCATACCTCAGTGACGTCAGTCTACCCTGCAATTGGCATAAAGTTCTGACCACTCCTTCTTGGTGTTTCATTTGCTCTGTCAGTCAGTGTAATTGCCTGATTATCTCTGCATAAACTAAAGTTGAATAAAAGTTTGTCAAAGTGTTCATTTCGGCTAAGATATTACTCACACAAATAAATACATTACTCACTCGGATGCCAACAACTATACAAGACTGAGAATTCTTACGAGACTGAAGATTCCTACAAGACTGAGAATTCTCACAAGACTGAGAATTCTTACGAGACTGAAGATTCTTACAAGACTGCGAATTCTCACAAGACTGAGATTCACCACACTGGTGTCGTCGGTTTTGTAAACAGTCCTCCTCCCCCCACTTGGAAAATAGTTCTGTGGAAGGGATGTGGCATAATAATCCTGCACTTGGGACCGATTTATCATACGTCCGTGGGTTAGTTTTTTAGGAAATGTGTTCTAAACATTCCTAATTTTGGTCCGATTTACGTGTTACATTGCGTTATGAGAAAGGATCACAGGTTAATTTATACGACGGCGCGCGTCACTGGCTCTATTTTCTGCAAGAGTATGGCTCCTTCCCGCCATGACTGTTAATTTCCTGGGCGATACCACTCTTCCATGTAAAATTGAAAATTTCTTATTTAACCACTGATTAACCACACTTTTGCACTGATAAATCCTCAAATATTGGTTGGAAGTCAGGACACAATCTTTCACAGCTACTTCGGGCACCAAATCGCGAAATACTAGCTGTAGATTCCCGCTATGACGAGACATTAAAATTTGCAATTTTGTGATTGGCTGAGACGTTCGCGCTCTTAGTAGCTTGGATTCTTCCATTTTCTGCCAAGGGATGACGGGCATTATTCGTTTCTCTCTCCCCTCTCTAGGTAGGGCGCATTCCGATGTGCGGATTCACGTGGGAACTGGATAGAAAGTTTCCACCTCTCGTCGGCATCATAAACATGATTGGACGTACCACTCAGTCTAGCTACTTCCTGTTCGTGCCTTAAGACGTATTCTGTGGATATATTTTCAGTCTGAACGGCGCCTGAATGTTGCTTTGTGAGACTGCAAGCTTTTCCCAGCCTACTGCAGTGTTCCCATATGCGAATTATTAAACATTTAATTTATGCATCTATTATGCACATTCGCATAATTAAGGTTCCCCTACTTTATATATAGTTTATTGCCCCATTTTAGGACGGTCCATCAGACCCGTAATGCTCTACCGACTTGGCTAGCGTATTATACTAGTAGGGGACGTGGGACTTCGAAAGCCGGGCTTTGTTCGAAGATCTCGCTTATGGGTGCAGTACCTAGTTTTTATATGTACGCGATCCTTTGTGTGAACGGTTCCACTGTATAACATTGCACCTACTTTTTAAGTGTACGCGATCCTTTGTGTGAGATCTCATCTGAGTTAGCCTATTCTGGTGTCATGGTTAAGGGCTATTGCTACTTAATTCATGTACTCGAACCTCGTAAAGGGTACTATAGGTATGGTTTTCCCGCCAATACTCGGGTGGTTGAGTTCAGTGGTTACCTACTGGGCGATGGGGTCGCCAAATCCCTACGCCCTGTTATTATTATTATTATTATTATTATTATTATTATTATTATTATTATTATTATTATTATTATTATTATTATTATTATTATTATTATATTAATAGCATTATTATTCCCGACCTCACCTCCGTTGCTATAGGTTCCGGGACCCGGCCCAGTCGGCTGGCAATTAAGTGAGGCAAATGGGAGAGACTACTTTTCAATCGATCTAATGGCACGTTAAAGTACCTATTTTCAGACCAAACTTCTGGCACTCTGGCGTTTCTTGATATCGATAACAACTGGAATATGTAATTATTTAATATAAAAAATTGTTATTATTGTTTATCATGGGCGTTGGGTTTGGCCATCTATTATCATAAGAACCGCGTGGTTATATGCTAATGGCCTTTGTCACAATCATATTTAGGTTATAGGATTGGCATCTACGCCTCGTGATTCCAAGAAATTTATCCTCGCGCCCCTTTCCTGGAATGAGTGCGAAAATTGGAAGACACCTGGAGCGAGTACGCAAACTGGAAATAGCCTACCAAACATCCCGCACAATCTACAACAAAAAATGCCTTTCCCAAAACACCAAGATACGTCACTATGAAACAGTTCTGAAGCCAGTAGTTCTATATGCAGCCGAAACCCTGTCTCGCAACTACTTACGATGCAGCTTCCCAATTGTAACGCTATAGTTCGTTCTCGCTACATAGGTGTAATGATAAGAACCTTTACTTCCTGAATTACGACACGTAAATCTCTAAAATAAAGACCAATTTGCAGGAGACTTCTAAACCATTTAACTGTTGACTCCGAATTTCCTATTCAAGAGCCGAAAACTCTTGTCTGGTGGTGGTGGTGGTGGTGATTATTTATGATTTAAAAGGAAGAACAACTAGGCAATCATCCTGTATAACACTAATCAGAGAGAAAATTTGAAGAGATCCGACACTTCCAAAAATGAAGGTATCAGCTAAAGAAAGACAAGGGCCACGAAGGGCGTGAATATGAAAGACTCCCTAAGCCTCGGAAAACTAATACCGACGTGGTCGGAAGAGAACAAGATTTGACCAAGGGAGGTTGGGTTGTCACGGGCTATTGATATAGGTCTTGCCTGGCACATGTATGTGAAAGCAGTGCCACGACTCAGCTAAGGGCCCCGCGGTCGGCAACCCATGCTTCCCAGTTAAGACAGGCAGGGGATGACGTGGGTGTTATTCTGCCACCCCCACCCACAGGAGGAAAACCTCGAGTCTATGCCATGATATTTAAACTTGCGAAAATATGCCATTCAAATTCATTTTCAATTAAGTAATACGCACATCGTTAACAGTGGGCACTCTAATTAAATTATAAGGTGTTGTTAAGCGGAAAATGATGTATGTGAAATTTAACATGTACGACATCCATGTAAATCATGAAACGGTCTCATTTTGCGTTGTCACGGGCTATTGATACAGGTCTTGCTGACGGTGAAAAGAGATTGATTGAGGAAGACGAATTTACCGTATATTATGCACAATAACTGTGAGCCATAAAGTTTCACAAATTCAGAATTAATAATAATAATATTAATAATAATAATAATAATAATAATAATAATAATAATAATAATAATAATAACACACACTGAGGAACTGCTGGTAAGACAGGCACCGTATCCAATCGCGAAAGCCAAGCGATAACGCTAAGGATGTCATCATGCTGATCACGTGGAACTCTAATATCTGCAGGTCATCTGGTTGATAGAATTCTTCTTGGGAGACAAGGGACTGGGTGTTTGTATCAGTCTCAATACACATGTCTTCATATACTGAGAACACACCACACCACACAACCATCCATCACAGAAACATACAGACCAAAAGTGAATACTAGGGATGGGTTGCGGAGTCGCGAAGAGTCGAGACTGCTGCTTCTGCAACCGACACTCTCCGTTGATGCACGAACGCCATCTATCAACTGTTTTCGGAACTTTTGGATTTTTTGTTTCCGTCCCCGCCTTGACAAACTTGTGGTACGATAAATACAAGAATAAGGAGAACATCACTAGCCAACAAACATTAAATATTGTTTCGAGTTATCATCATTATTGTTAACGTAGGATCACCAGACGTCCCTTATTTTAAGGGATTGTCGCTTATTTTTCTAAACTATCCAGTTGTCCCAGCAAAAAATGTACGAGACGCATATTGTCCCGTTTTCTTATGAACCGTCCCACATATTTTAAAATACCGTGTTTAAACTTTATTTATCACATTGCTCTGGTGTATACTTCTCATTGTGTAAAGTAATTAGAGCTTGTTTGGTTGGCAGAATATGTAAAAAAGACAGTGAGGCAGGCGGATATAAAATGTAAAAATGGCAACTTATAATCCTGCATAGTGAACATGGTTTTGACATAAATTTTTCTTATGGCTTGGGGTCATCCGAAAATTTATGTAAGGCGACAAAATATGTGAGGGAAGTGATATCACATTAGTCGTTACCATAGGCCTTGGTCGCCAAAGATATTCTGTGAAATGATGCAAATATATCTTTCGTTATCAATTTATGAGTTCCAATTATTTAACACTTTATATAATGGAATTTGGCCGCTTCCATTAATAATAATAATAATAATAATAATAATAATAATAATAATAATAATGAAGATGAGAACCACAACTGCATTGACAGAAGAACGAAAGAAAAAACACAGCGAGTGGTTGAAGGGATTCTGAGAAGACAATAAAGCAAATTCACCTAGTAAATAAGTTCAATCGCGCTACCTATTTGGGCACAGCGTTGTGAAAAGAATAAAGTAATCAGCACTTGTTTTCTACAAATAAATGGCACTATTTGTGAGGTCTGTGGCTCGTGTTAAGAAATTCTAATCATAAATAGGGCCTAATAGCCAACGGCAGTCGAAGTGTCCGTACTTTCATGCTTGTAATCTGGTCACCCTATGTTAATATATCATTTTGGCGATGATGATGATGATGATGATGATAATAGGCCTATAATAACGCTAATGTTAACTTCAATAACAGAAACAGAAACACCGGCGAGTGATAAGGGTGTGATTTTACAGTCAATGTTTTGCCAAGTATTCCGCATCATAATAGCAGGCTGCGCAGTCTAAGGGTAGCGTGTCTGCCTCTTATCCGGAGGCCGCGGGTTCAATTCTGGTCAGGTCAGCGTTTTCTCCCGGGATCTGAGGGCTGGGTCGAGGTCTACTCAGCCTACGTCATTACAATTGAGGAGCAATCTGACGATGAGGTAGAAGCTCCGGTCTAGAAAGCCAAGGTTAACAGCTGAGAGGTTTCGTCGTGCGGACCACGCGTCACCCGGTAATCATCACGCCTTCGCAGTGAGCATTGGTTGCTTCGTAGGACAAGATTCGTCATGGTTATTAGCACTTTCTTTTTGCTAGTGGTTGAACATAGCACAAGCCTATCGAAGGTTCTCGGAGGTGCTGTTATGATGATGATGATGATGCTGAATATTATTATTATTATTATTATTATTATTATTATTATTAGTATTATTATTATTATTATTATTATTATTATTATTATTATTATTATTATTATTATTATTATTATTATTATTATTATTATTATTATTGTACCGGGGGGTACACCTCAACGCCGCGCATTCAAAATTAGCGCCTTAATGAATTCCTCTATCGAACTAATGTGGAAACTACTACAACTGGAAATTGGAACTTTAATCAGAAGATGTCACCACCGAAATATTATGCAATTTTGTTACTGTACCGTTTCCTAAACTGTGTGAATTTCTCCTTGTTTTGTTTGCCATTCATCAAGAAGTTTGGACATTCTTCCATAGATGACACTGCCAGAAAACTATGATCATGCACCCTGGTGCAAAGTGAAAGGACTTATAATTTAAAGAAGTTTTGTATTTCTAGGTTTTTGTAAATGATTGATGTTCATTTATTTTTGGGTTGGCAATATTTCCTTTTTCTTTCCGCCAGTTTTGAATCTAGCCAATCCCTAATTTCTGTAATTAATTTTCAACCTATCACAGGCTTCTTGTTCGATTCTGAGTGTTACTTTGAATTCATCCAATAAAATTGAAAGGGTGTGGCTAGTTTAGTCTTGAATAATCTCGAACCTTCCCTGAGGGTTTAAAAACTGAGGATTTTCATGTTTCTTGGCCAATTGATCGAGGTCTATCTGAGTGTGTGTGTGTTAAGCAGGAGGCGGGCCGCCTCTTTCGTCGGCAGCTAGAACATCTACAAGGTAATGGCCACATAACTTTATTCCTTCTTGCTAAATCCGCAGTTTAACCCGAGGGAAAGGTCCGACTCTGCAGTATGTAACAACTTTTCTTAAATGTAACTTTCTTCCGGCTAATGTAAAAACTTTTATAATCTTTAACTGTAAATCGGGGATAGAGAGTGATGTACCCTCTCGAGCTCCCCTTCACCTTGGTTTGAGGTGACTTCTTTTTGTAACGGTTTTCTGCCTGTAATGTGTTAAAGTAATTTCTATACGAGTCACCTCAGTAGTTTGGGAATAGCCCCTGTTTCATCGGCCTAGAGCCCCTTAGGTTTTTAGTGTTCATATCTATGAGTGCAAGTATACGCCTCCATTCATTTTGTGTTCGGGCCTTTAATTTAACCTGTTATTCTTATTCCACGAAGGCCCAGTAGGTTGGGTATTTAATACCCCTGTAAAAATAATTTCCATTTGTAAATGGTGGTTTGAGAGACTCGAGATTGATGTAATGTTGCCTTGAGTAGGCAGTATGGAACCGAGAGCCTGTTAGCTTTTTTTCAAATTTTGTAATTGTAAGGAGTGCCTCTAGAATGCTAGAAATTGTATTTCGGGAGCAAGTGCTCCATGAATTAGGGGCATTTTGCCCTTGAATAAATTTGTGCTCTTTGTAAATTTGGGCTGTGAGCTCAGAAATTGTGAAGCGAGGGGCTTGAAGCCCAGGATTTGTAAAAATCACTAAAATTTGGATCTTTCTTGTCTTGTTTCTAGTTTGTCATTGTACCTGATGTATTATTGTATTCACTCGGTGAAAGATAGTAAAGTTTGAAGTTCTAAAAGAAAAATATAACGTTTTACAATTTTAATTCAATTCTCGATACTGTAGATAGACCTATTCACCCCGGCACCTTCTTTAACCTGTTTCTGCTCTATGGGTATCCCCGTAACAATTATATATATATATATATATATATATATATATATATATATATATGTAATTCGCTGGGGCCATCAAGGACCACGTTAAGTCTTGTTGCATTTGACACTGAACTTGGCCTTCTTTAGAGCCCAAATTTCCCTCATTCTTTGTGAGTGGGCCTGCTTACGCTCCTCTGTCCAAGGGGCACCGTGTCTTCTCTTCGGCTGCTCGTCTCGGTTTAGCCCGTTCGTCAATATTTTCTTGCGGAAGAGATCTCTGTTAAGGACGTCTTCAGCTGAGATATGTAGCATTTGCAGGTCGTCTTTGGTATTTCTAAACCAGGGAATTGTGGTTTTGGGGTTTGAATCAAAAAAGTGAAATATTTCTTTAGTTAACTTTCTTCCGTCCATTCTTTTCAGATGACCGTAAAATCGTGCCCGTCTTTTTCTGATTGTGTCGGTAATTTTCTCTGTTTTGCTGTAGACTTCCTTGTTGGCTCTCTTTTGATGGATTCCATTTCTGTACTTTGATCCCAAGATTCCTCTCACAATTTTGCGTTCTCTTTTCTCCAGTTCTTCAAGGAGTCCTTTGTTGGCATTTAGAGACAGGGTTTCGGCTGCATATAGAACTACTGGCTTCAGAACTGTTTCATTGTGACGTATCTTGGTGTTTTGGGAAAGGCATTTTTTGTTGTAGATTGTGCGGGATGTTTGGTAGGCTATTTCCAGTTTGCGTACTCGCTCCTGAAGTGCTTCTTTGTCCAGTCCATTTTTCATGATGATCTCACCCAGGTATTTGAATTTGTCTACTCGGGTGATGTCCCCGTATTTTGTATGGAGTTTTGCTGGAGCCTCTTTGATGTTAGTCATTACTTCTGTTTTCTCAAACGATATCTGCAAACCAGTTTGTTCGGCAATTTCCTTTAAAATTTCAACTTGAGCTCTAGCGGTTTCTATGTCGTTTGAGAGAACAGCAATATCATCGGCAAATGATAAACAGTCTGTTGCGATCCCCTTGGATTTGGTTCCTATTCTCAATGGACTGTAGTTGGTTTCCTGTAATCTCACCCGCCAGGTTCTGATGATCTTTTCAAGAACACAGTTGAAGAGTATCAGGGATAGCCCATCACCTTGTCGGACTCCTGTTTTGATGTCAAAGGAATGCGAGAGACATCCGTGGAACTTCACCTTGGATTTTGTATCGGTCAGGGTGGCTCTAATTAATGCCAGCAGTTTCAAATCAACTCCAAATTCATTTAAGATATTATTATTATTATTATTATTATTATTATTATTATTATTATTATTATTATTATTATTATTATTATTATTATTATATTCCGCACCAGAAAACCGATTCTTGTTAATAAGAATATATCATCACAGAATATTCTTAAATAGTCGTCAATTTGGACTTAAATCACATGTTTATGACGGACAATGAAGCCAGTTCAGTGGATAAATCTGTCCAGGTGATATCAGTACTCTCGGTGAAAATTAATATTCTACAAATAATACACAGTCTGCGCCTGTAACCCCAATAGAATGTGGAAAATGAGGCAGAATAAGAAGAAGATGCCTGGAAGTGCCTTACTATTCCATGTGGAAATGCGGGAATAATAATTATGGTTTCATTCGTATTGGCTCATTCACTCAACTTATTTTATGGGACGAAATTCATGGTGTTCACTGTCGTGATTTAATTTATTGAAAACTCTATAGCAACCAGCATGTATGGCGTGTTTGGCTAAGGCTTCATTCGCTGAGTTTATTTTATTGGTTTTATCTATGATAGAATTTTGTTGATTTTTCATGGCTTTAACCATGTTAGATATATTTTTCATCTTTCATCGTTTTAGCCATGCTAAATTCATAATGATTTACCATCGATACATGTTCCCCATTATTTTTTGTCTTTTTTTAAAAAAATTAAATTTATTTTATTAGTATACACTTACACATAAAGTTACAATATACACATAAGCACTTAACAAGGGACATGATGTATTGATACAGAAACGTGATGTCGTTATATATCATCATTTGCACTGTTCTTGCACCTCAGTGTCCTGTGCTTACTTCTTACGCCTATGCACTTACATCAAAATGTATTACTTCATGCTACATGAAATTCACTAAAGAACACAGTCTATACAATGTAACTTGTCGGAAACCACGATCTTCACTGTAACCCTGCGCGTCGCTAACGCTCGCACCGCTTTCCAGCACCTTTGTGACAGGGATTAAAGAAAGAAATTATAACACACACGAGGTATCGGTGGAGGGTTTAGACACGGCTGAGACAACAAATCTGAATATATCACAGTATACTTTGGAAGGTCTTTGATGAGTAGACTAGTGGCGGGACTACCACATCTTGCTATTTTCCATTTACATTCTTGTAAGTAGCTTCTGAAGGAAGTCAGAGATACCTTGTCGTTGGTTTGAAGGTAAGAGAGATACCCCATACTAAGCCAAGTCGGAGCATGTCGATGATCACGTCTGCTAATGTCCAAAGTCAATACTGCACGATACACATCGTTCGGATTTCTAGATCCCGTCAACCTGTGGAACGCTACTCTGAGCCACTGCCAAATGTCCTTGACGGCTCCACAACTAGTCAGTCTATGAAACTGAGTGTCAATTACCGCGCATTCCTTGCATAGCGGCGATTGTGTCATCCGGTGGCGGAATTTCTTTTCTTCTGTCGGAAGTAACTCGTTTATAACCTTATAGCTACTTTCCATTCTAAGGGGATGCAAGACATTTGGAAAATGGTCCAAATATTAGTCCAATTGTAATTGGGGTATTTGACCATGATGTGTGGAAGATGATCATGCTTCTGTAGCAATTTATTATAAAGTAGTTTAACAGTGGGGATATTATGGTCAAAAAGTTGCAAGCTGTACAAAGCCTGAAGAAACGATTTAAAACAAGACGAGCGAAGGTAATGATTATTTTCCACAAGGGGGGAAAACTGGACTGCTCTAGCGTGGTCGGAAGACGAATACTGCACCATTTCTCTGATCAGGAGAGCTTTGCATTTTTCGGAGACTGCTATGAGGCCTAATCCCCCTTGGTCAATTGGTTTCCTCAGTTGTGGTCTGGCTATACGAAAAGGATATCCTCTCCATAAGTAATATCCGACACAAAGTTCTATCCGTTGGGCAATTCTTTCAGGCATCGGTAAAATTTGTGCTGTGTACCATAGTTTTGACAGGGCAAACAAGTTGATATGCCATACTTTTTGAATTATATTGAGGTTCCTGCTGAGGTGCACCGATAGGGTAGAGCGCACCTTTTGAGTAATAGTAGTCCAGTTTAAATCGACTATTTCTTCAATGTTTGGGGTAAAGATGATCCCTAGTATTTTAACACGCTCTTTGGTTGGTACTTCGGCTAACGATACTGCCTGCGGCCATCTACCAAGAGGAAGAAGTTCCGATTTCTGATAACTTACAAGGGCGTTGGAGGCCATTTCGTAGGTAGATATTATTCCTGTTAGCTGTTGAGCGATTTCTGGGGTCCGAAGATGAATGATGACGTCATCTGCATAGGCTCGTATGGTAAACAGATTATTCGGATTAGGTATGGAGTTAAGGACGTGGTGAACAGCACGTACGAATGGTTCTATGCTCAAAGAATATAAGATCATAGACAAGGGGCATCCTTGTCGTACTGACGTCCGAATAGGAATCGGACGAGAAAAGAAACCATTAAGTAGAATTCGAGAGTGGGCGGATTGATAAACATTATGTATAATGTTACAGAGAGCGTCGGGGAAACCCATATGTCTCAGAACTCCCAGCAAGTATCCGTGATGAACTCGATCAAAAGCTTTCTGAAAGTCCAGACTTAAAATGGCACCAGCCAGATCTGTATTCCTTGCATAAAATAGCACCGTGTCCCTAATGTCTTGAAGATTGTGTGTTATTTTTCTAGTTGGAATACCACACGTTTGACCTTGTTTGATGACTCTTCCCATAAAAGGCATTATACGACTGGCAAGAATTTTCATGAATATCTTATAATCAGTGTTGAGCAATGTTATTGGACGGAAGTCTGATATTGTTTTGGGCATTTTAACCTTGGGTATGAGTATTATTATACCATCACAAAACCCGGTACAATCAGGCAGTTCTTCGAGAAGTACATTCATTAGCTCCACAAAAGTAGTTTTGATGATAGGCCAGTAAGTCTTGTAAAAAAGGTAGCTAAGGCCATCGGGGCCTGGTGCGGACTTGGGACTAGCTGCGCGTATTGCCTCAAATACTTCCTCTTCAGTGATGGGACGGGTCAGATCCTGTTTCTCTTCTTCACCCAAGTGCTGCTCTACAAATGATAGAAGTTTTTGTTGCTCGGCTACGGAGTTCCCGTTATGTTGAAATGTTTCTTTGAAGTATTTCTCTGCTTCCTCTAGGCATTCTTGCGTACCATTCAACTGTCTACCATCTTCCGAGTGTAGGGTTTGTACAAATTTCCTCTGAGCCTTCCTTTTCTCCATGGCTATATGGTAGAGTTGAGCTTTCTCGTCCGCCAGGAAGGATGAGGGGCAGGACCGCACAAGGGAACCTTGAAGAATGTGGTCCTGGATAGATGTTATTCGACGTTTGAGAGCTGCTATACGGTTGGAGGCATCAAAGCCTGCTTGTTGGCGAATCAATAAATCATTGAGGATTACATAGTAGGAATGTAGGGTTTGTCTCCTGTTATTTGCCATTTCCACCCCATGTATTTTAAAAAAGGATTGAATTGCAGGCTTCAGTCTGTACAACCACGTTGATATGTTGAGGGGCCTCTGCCTTTGTAGTCGGTTAATTAAGTCTGTCCATATCTGATTAAATTCTTCTTGTATTCCCTCCGTATTTAACAGGGAGTCGTTTAATTTCCAGTATCCTCTCCCTATCCTGGGTAAAAAATAGTCAGATCGCATTTTCAGGACAACTGCATGATGGTTACTGAACGGTACGATATTAACTGTTATGTCATGAACACTAGGAATAGTGTCTTTGTTAACATAGAATCTATCAAGACGGGATGCCGCTGATCCTTGAAATATGTAAACTGAACAAGCGGGCCATGTTTGGATTCCCAGACATCACGAAGTTGGAGAGCCGTATATAGGCGTTCAAGCGCTGGCGACGAATTGAAGTGACCTTTTTGATCTTTGGAATGCAACACGCAATTAAAATCACCTCCAATGACTAGTCTGTGACAGTTGTGTCGCAAATAGTATGGTAGTTGTGTGGTAACAAATTCCTCCCTTTCATGTCTTCGGTGTGTCCCTGAGTGCAAGTAAATGTTCACGTAAAGTGTGTTGTCGTCTGTAAGTATAGATGTAATCCTTCCACTGGGATGACATTCGGTAAACTTGATGGGTATATTTGCTCTAAACAGTATAGCGGTACCTCTGGACTCCTCTCCGGGGTTGACAATGTAATCATATAATGGGCCAAGAAAAGATAGATTACTGATGTTAACCTCTTGCAAAAAAAATGATGTCAAGGTCGTGATCGCGAATAAATTCTCGGAGAAGAACTTGTTTACTTCTACTTCGCAGGCAGTTCACATTAAGGGTGGCGTAAGTGCGAAGGAGTATTATAAACAAAAGGAGAAATACTTTAGCCACCCACATTTTACTGACCATTTTTGATCTGGCCTCGAATTTTGTCTTGCGGGATGTTTTTAAGAATTTTCGGTCCTCGCCCTTTACTAATGTCGTCAACCGGGCGTTTTAATCTGGGGTCCCTCGAACTGGTGCCCGAAGGTTTGATTATTCGGACATCAATTTCCGTATTCTCATGTGGGCTGGTTGGTAATGAAAGTGTTTGTAGTTGACCTGGACCATTATCCAAGATCTGTTCCGGCACTAGAACATCTGGAGTAGAAAGGTGTTCCGCTTGGTCAGCTATCATGGGTTCTTCGTCTTCCCCTATGTGTTGTTGGTCGCTTATAGATTGAAGTTCATGGGGTTGTTGTTGTTGTTGTTGTTGTTGTTGTTGTTGTTCTGGGACATCTAACGCCGGGGGGGAAGAATCTTGTTCCGTAGACTCATCAACTGATGTTGAGGAGAGGTTCGGTACAACAGTCCTCTTGTCTGCACTTGTCATATCTAACTTACATGTCTCAATGGTTGTATCAACATCCATGAGGGGTGGTAGTGGAACTTGTTCGGAGTTCTGTGGGTCCTCTGTCTCTGGTGGTGTGCACTCAAGTACTGTGTCAACTGTGTGTGTGTTGTTGATATTGTCCTCGAGTGTGAGTTGGGCAGCTGATAACGGAACTCGTTTGGGTGGGAGTTTGCCACTCGCTAGTGTTGCCCAGGTCGGGGCATCGACCGCGGCCGGCGTTTGAACTGGATGTTTTCGTTTGGGGCATTGACCTCGCAGATGACGTGTTTCACTGCATATCAAGCAAGTTATGGGCTGGCTTTCGTAGCTGATTAAAGCTCTGAAACCACCGATATCAAGATAGGAAGGAATATGCTGTTTTAACATGATATTAACTGCACGGACACCTTTATTTACTTGATAGCGAAAACTTGAACCCCAGGTCTCATCAGTAATGGAAAGCACTGTACCAAATTTACCTATCCGATCAGAAATTAGTCTGTGTGGCACTTCTATCGGTAAGTTGAAAATCCTAACCAATTTGGTGCCTAGGCCGGCAGAGTCTATTGTCACTTTACTTCGGAAACCATTACTATGAAGAAAGGTGTGCTCACCTGAATAATCTTGGAGTAATCGGTCCCATATTTCAGAATTCTTGCATTTAACGAAGATTTGTCTTGATACGCCGTTGAGCTGGAGCATTTCGATGTCATTTTCCTCAAGTTTCAGGGTGTCGAATATCCAGTCGTGAACTTCATACGGTGCCGGTCGGGGAATATCACGATCAATGAAACTAATCACAATTGTGTTTTTTCTTTCGATTGCTGTCATGTTGATTTGTCTAATTATCGTTGCCAGTATGTAGAAACACCTTGTCTGGAATTGGTAACAGGGTCACTGTTTGCAAAGTCCGAACACGACCAGTACAACGGTACTCGTAACTTCCTCACCACACTACTACTAAACACGTCCGACGCGCTCGCAAGCACAGCGAGAACCATCTTCACAAATAAAGATATGATATCAGATACCCGTGGTCTATTGTGCCGTCACTTTCTGACTTGACTCGCTGTATATAAACATTACGCTCGTCGTATTCCTTAACAGTTTTCATCTTCTTATCGTGCCTCGAATGGCAATACAGTATCCCATTCCTCAAAACATACATTTTGTGGTTCCAGCTGTTCTAGTGCCTATGACTTTCAAGTATTACCATGAGACCCCATTAAGGCGACATCTGGGCATCTTCAAAACTACAGAGCATATAAGGGAAATGTTTATCTGGAAGAGTATGGACAGCGAGATTAGGGAACTGGTTAAAGCATGTAAGTCTTGTTTGATTAGCAAGTCCACGTTGTCTACTAAGGTAGGGCTATTGTCATCAATCCAAGCAGCTCGCCCTATGGAGCGATAGTACATAGATTACGCCGGACCCTTCGCTCATTCTAAAGGGAATGGGAATAAATTCATTCTTGTGTGTGTGTGGATGGTTTCGCACGGTTCTCATGGCTCTTTCCGACTGGGCTTGCCACAGCTCAATCCACTGTTCCAAGTCTCAATACTACTTTTTGCATCTTTTGGACCCTGTTAATTTATTGTTTCTGGTAACGCTAAGGCGTTGACCTCTGATTTATTTCGTAAGTTCTGTTTCGATCTCCCTATCTCTCATGTCACGACGTCTGCGTACTACCCACAGCCATCTCTAGCTGAGCGGGTTAATCGTAACCTTCGATTTGCCCTGATTGCTTTCCACCACGAAGATCATTCGCGTTGGGATACTTCCTTACACTGGTTATCATTAGCATTTAACTCGGCCTTTCACGAGACACACAAGTTTTCTCCCACATCTCTTATTTTTACGTTTGTTCCCAACAATTCCTTGTCAATTTGTGGTCAATCAATGAGCTTTTCCCAGAGACAATAGACCCAGAGAATATCCACGATCAGTAGCGAAAAGCAAAAATAATCTTAAAGCCTCCCATCAGAGAGTAAAAATGAGGTATTATGGTGGACGGAGACCCACCAATTTAAAAGTTGGTGATCATGTCGTGGTTAAAAATTTTGTTCCAGCAGGCAAGCTTGCCCTCAGACTTCATGGACCTTAAATAACACTTGATTTCCTTACGATTGTCACGCTCTTGGTGAGTAACCCTGAGACAGAAAGGATTTTTCGTGGTCCCAAGTAAAAACTGTGTTAAGACTCTTGCGTTTTCATTACATGCCACCAAGTAATGGCGTTGCTGATTTAAGTATATTTCTTTTCTTAGCATCTTATTAGTTTAAGTTCTTGGCAAGCAAGTTTAAATAAGGAGGCCTTCTGCTCCTGTGGGTGGTGAAAACTGTAGGTATTTAAGCGGAAGGAAGCGTGCTGGGCCCATAACCCAGAGGTCCGTGGAACGAAACCACGCTCTGCTACCAGTTTTTACGGTAATAACGTGGATCACAGAGGTGTAAGAAGGTGCCGCGGTGAATGTTCGGACAAGTAAATGACCAGAGCATAAGTTAAAGCATTAAATTTTGAAATTTTATTTCTTTTTTCTTTGCGGGTTAAAATGTGATAGATAGAAAATCTAAACAAACAACAAGTGAGCTCGTCAGCTCTGATAACAACAGCGGACTATAAGTCATAAAATCAGGAACAAGAGATAATTATCGACACGATAATCTACAAGGGATGAGCAATGTAGCTCTTTCCTAAGATCATGTTTGCTCCACTAATTTACATCCTAGGAGACTGAGCTCCAAACGTTACTGTAGTCCAGCCTCTCAGAGGAACAAGCTTCTTACAAGGTGATGTTTGACAAACTTCAAATAATGTTCTTGTAGTCACGTCTGCACAAATGTTTGTCACACACTGGTCTAAAAACGATTACAAATAAACAGGGGTAATGAGTGACCATTCTAAATGGCCTTAATGTAAAAGAAGGTTTAATATGAATGGCCATGCACTAAAGGCTAGGAGGCGAAACACTTGCACTCCTTTTAAAAAATATCCTAAACCCTAAGTGGGCTTATGACCCGAAGTTTCAGACGCTAAGCCCGTTCTACAGAGGGGTGACTAAACGAAAAATATTAAATCCCAAAAGTGTGTTAAGTATTTAGAGATTTAGAAAAGTTTAGTCACCCCAGAGTCCTCAGACTAGCTGAAAATATACATTTAAATCATAAATGAGGACTTTACATAAAATAAAATAAATCTGAAACCTTCCCCTCCAGCTATTTGCCGGAGCTGTCACATATTAAGAAAATTCTGCCATTACCTTACTTATTACTGGGCCTTCCGAACGCCAATCTACCGGCCCCTACCACCTTAATACACGCCACACACGATCGACTGGAGCGATGAAGATGACAATACAGCTTTAAGGCGCCCAGCCTTTATAGCGTTTCGAGGGGAGGTTTCCAGAACGCTTTACAGATAGTCTGGATGCCTGTATACAACCCCAATTTTAACTGGTGCAACGCCCCTAATAAGTATGAGTAAATGACGATGGTCATAGGGACGTGCGCTTACAAATAAATTTTCAACAGAGCAAAAATAAAATAAGACAGTAAAACATACCCAAGGAAATAGACAAGAGGAAGCATGTAGGGACCAGGAGCCTACCCACTAAATGAGAGAGGACGGGATCAGGAAATTGCTTAGCAAACACACCAAGAAATGACACCAGAAAAATTCAAAAATTTAAAATAAAATATAATAAATAAATCTTTTACACTACAATTTAAACCTTTGGGTCAAATTTAAATAAACTGAAAAAGGTATTAAGCTTACAATTAACACCCAACATTAGGGTAAAATAAATATACAGAAAATCACAGAATTATATAAGTAGAAAGAAATTCATTGCTAATAAATAAAATCATTCATTTCTTTAAGAACAACCATATTCATACACCTATATACTGATGCATCAGGAAAACTACGTAGGTACCATGGTACGCACATGTTTGACGTATTCTAAAATTAAATGAAATTTTAACATTCAAGCCCGAAAGGGGAGAAAAGGGGTTAGCAAATCGAGGACTGAGACAGCACCCGGTAGAAGTAAATGGCCCGCACCAAACCCGGATACGAAGGCATCACCACGGAACGTGACAGTCAAATCAAGCCACGATTACGAACATGTTACAATCACAAGCTCACACGGCACTTTATAAAAAAATATCCCAAGTTACAATAAATTTTCAATCACCAAACCTAGGTGAACAAACGTAAACATGAGCCACAGTAACATCAAGAAAAGCACGAACAGATCACTTAGCATAACCCAGAACACAAAATAGAACCAACAGATTCAGAAGAAAAAAACTCAATACAACGAATAATTTATGGAGTATAATACACGATACAGCCATCGGGGCAGACACAATGCACACACCCATCACACACTAACAAAGTTACATAACTGTCAGGCACTAAGAGATAATAACAACAATACCCACACAAAAGGATAAGATAAGGAACCATCCCATTCTCCAGGGGTGTCCAGCCCTCGACCTACTAAACGTTACTTGTATTGTTGAAACTGATAACATTTATACGATATTACACCAACAATGGAATGATATTTAATTTAAAGCCCTCAAAGGGAAGGAATATAACTAAAACAAACTCAACTCAATTATTCACCAAGAAAATTAAGCATAATTCAACTTACCAAAGGTGACTAATAATAATAATAATAATAATAATAAAAAAGATTAAAGAAAATTATGGAGAGAAATGTAAGTGCATTGTTAGGCCAAAATACGGGCACAGGATAGCCAAAACATGCGACAACCAACACAATTCGCACAAGGAGAAAAGCAGAAACACGAATATACGCCAAAAATACAACACGTAAGAAAACGATAAAATACCACAGTATAAAAGGAAGGCGGCACACGCATACGGGCATTACAAGGAAAATCACAAGCAAAAACACCAAAAGGTAAAGCCCGAGCGAAGAGAAAGACAAATTTAGAACAAGGACACGATAAAAATTTTCAAATGTTATCTTAGCACAAGGATAGCTCACCGTTATGTACATCACGTACACTAGAAGCAAAACACGGCATCACTAAAACTTAGATGTCCACAATGTTCATATTCCACCACAAATTCAAATATTACACACACGCAGTAAAATAATATTAATAGCAATGATACTTTAAAATACTTACAAGCAAGCCTTATGCCAAGATAACTCACCTCGTAGTTCGACCTAACAATATCACTCCACAAGTATAAATAAACTACCTATATAATTACATATTTACAAATTAACACACATATTATACACCAAAACAAAATACTTAAACTCCCATCACTCGATGTGGCCTTTTTTGTTTATCATCCAACACCAGTTGGATTACACATCGTTCTGGTAACAGTCTCCGCAGCCATCATTGCTACAACCAGCCTCCAAGACATCCTGCGCAAAAAAGTCGCGCTACCAAGTTCGCCGCTAGGCGTGACACCTGGCAGACTCGATACGCGCCCTGGCGAGCAACAGTCACATCACACTCTTTGGTACTACATTCAATCTGATAGATAGCGTAGCAGTCCCCGTAGCTGGCCTACCGTGCAATTACACGTTTAGAAACTACACACATAGAGTAACCATACAACGGAAAGTTCATCTCTCCTCGTATAGGCAGAGCAGGTACTTAGTAGCCAAACGTCCAAGGTGCTAGGGCAGATATAATCCAAGTTCACGAGATACGAAGTCTTTCTTAATTTATACTTCAAATATAGTCGAACTCCAGCCTCATATGAACGTGGTAAAATAATAGTTCAACTCAGTTACTAGGCTGGGAACCCAAGGTCATTAGCAGAGAATAAGAATTACAAGTGTCAAAAATAGACACAATTTAAATAAATGTCCAATATCCGTAGATGGTCGAAGGTATATGATTCAATAAGAGTTTCTATTTTAATAACGCCACAGTCACCCCCCGCCGAAACAGGACCACTGGGGGCCGAGACGAAGCAGGTAGCATACAGTCTTGTGCACTCAGGAAGGTGTCACTGCGTCGCAGAGTACAAGAACGTTCAAGGATGGATATAAGTCCACAAGATATGTTCATAATGCATTTAGGCATCACCAATTTAGCATCAACTTTTCTTGACGTTGAGTATGTTTCCTTTCATGCATATAGAATAACTTAGGAACAGTCTTACTTGGTCATGGAGTGACATAGAAGAAACAACACAGGGCACACATGGACTGTTCAATGTGCAAGAAGACGGTGTTCAAATGGCCAGTAAGGACAGCGTACAACGCACCAGGTGGAAAACAGACACATGACTTGCAATCAGCAGCACCAAATGTTGAGCTTCCATGACATCCTGTGATGTACCGGTCCTCGGGCGCTTCAGGAAACAGCAGCTTCAGGATGGAGAATGTGCGCACAAGCTGCAAAATGAACGAGGAAGCAGACAACGAGGGAACAAGCACACCACACATATACTAATAAATGCAAAATGGTCCAGTACATTTAATACGAACTGGGTTCTCATGACCCGGAGTAACGATAAGGTTTTAGAAAAATCACGGGGCAATAGTAAGTTCCAACACTTACAGTGACATGAGATTACATCTCAAAATTTCATTTAAAAAAAAAATACGTGCACATAGCACGGGAAAATTATTGCATGGAGTGATAAGGAGCACCTAACCCTCACTAGTTACATAGGAAATACTTCTGCCATCAAGGCCTTACACATGAAATGTTACATATTAAAACATACAATAAGAGTCTAACATTTACAACGGACATAAATTAATAATTTAAGCTGGTTTTACTTGGCTGAGATGAACTCGCCTGATTCTTTTAGAAATGGGATCATTTACCAAAACAGAAACAGGGGTCAAGAACTCTAAGATAGTACAAGGACCATGGAAACGGGGAGCAAGCTTACGACTGAATTTATCCACCGCCTTACTTTGGTAATGAGTCATGATATAGACTTCGTCACCAACAGCCAGGTCAGTGGGTCGACGGCCCTTATTATACTGCTTTTCCACTTTAGCATGTGAAACTTTTAATCTATCTTTAGCTTTCTTCCACACTCTTTTAATCTCCTCAGGATCCTTTTTCTCAGGAAGCAATTCATCAATCCTCAACAGATTAGAAATGGGTGAAAAGGGGGTGAAGGAGAACATCAGTGACATAGGAGTTTGCATATGAGACTCATGAACAGCTGAATTTAATGCATATGTTAGCCAGTGCAGAGAGGAATCCCAATTTTGATGATCCTTATGATGGAACGCAATCAACGCTGATTTAAGATTCCTATTCACTCTCTCAGCATACGATGGGGCAGGATGGTAGGGAGAAGTAGTGACATGGGAGATAGATAGATCAAAACAAAATTTCTTGAACAGATTACATGAGAAGTACTTAGCATTATCCGTTACCAAAAATTTAGGAGGCCCAAAAGAACTAAAAATGGAGTTTAAACATTTAATAACCGTAGGAGCGTTAGCCGACCGAGTCGAGAAGGTCCACGAAAAACGGGAATATCCGTCTACACACACAAGTATGAATCTGGAGCCTTGCCTCGAACGGGGTAACGGACCAACGAAGTCCACAAACAGTCTTTCCATGGGGGAGGAAGCTTGGGATGATGCTAACATACCAACTTTAGTGTTCAACGCCGGTTTGCTAATAGCACACGCACGACAAGACCTTACCATTTCAGCAATTTGAAAATCCATGCCCTTCCAAATAAAGAAATGTCTGATCTTTTGACGGGTTTTGAAGATACCAAGATGTCCACCAATAGCAGAATTATGGTAGTATTGAAAAACAACCGGAATCAAGAGTTGAGGACATACAATTTTCCATTTCTTATCGTTACGAGCCTTACAACACAAGATACCCCTACGCATACTATAGGGTTTTACCATTTTACCAGCTTTAATGTCATTGATGATCAAATTCAACTCAGGATCATCCTTCTGATGCTTACTGATGTCTTGATATAACAGAGGGCAGTCGGATAATAGAGCATTGACACAACCAGAGACACAAAGACATGGTTGAGGGAGATCGACAGTTACAGGATCAATATTCTCAACAGGGGAGTCACCAAACATACGACTTAGACAGTCTGCAACAACATTATCAGTACCTTTTATGTGACGTACTTCAAACTTGAAGGCAGAAATGCGAATTGCCCATCTAGTAAGACGACCAGTACGACGCGGGCGATTCAGAACCCAACTTAAGGCCATGTTATCAGTTTCCAAGAGAAAGGAGGCATGCTCAATATACATTCGAAATTTTTCTAAGGCAAAGATGACTGCCAAACATTCAAGTTCATACACGGAGTACTTAGATTCTAATGAACTTAATGCACGAGATGCATACGCAATGGGGCGTCTTCCCAGTTCAGACTCCTGAAGAAGAACACCAGCAACAGCCGAACAAGAAGCATCGGTCTGTACTATGAATTTTTTGGAGAAGTCAGGAATGGCCAAGACGGGAGAGTTAGCCAATGCGGTTTTCAATTTTTGGAAAGCTTCTTTTTGGGGTAGGTCCCATATAAATTTGGCATCTTTGCGTCTTAACGCATTGAGAGGGGCAGCGATTTCAGCGAAATTTGGCACAAATTTCCTAAAGAAGTTAGCCATGCCAATGAAACGAGCAACATCTTTTTGGTTTTTGGGAGGAGGGAAGTCGTGAATGGTTTGAGTTCGACTTTTATCGATAGCAACCCCTTCGGGAGATACAATGTGGCCGAGAAAGGACATCTGGGGTTTTGCGAAGGACACCTTAGCGATTTTGACAGTCAGGCCAGCTTGCTTTAACCTAGTAAGTACCTCATGGATATGTTGGACATGTTCCTGGAAGGTTTCAGAATAAATTATCAGATCATCCAGATAATGATACACGTAGTGAAATTTAATGTCCGAAAGGATGGAATCTAGGAGGCGTGTGAGAATAGCAGCACCAGTCGATAGGCCGAACGGTACGCGACAGAATTCATACAGATTCCAGTCCGTCGCAAAGGCAGTAAGATGACGAGACTCTTCAGCAAGAGGAATCTGAAGATACGCGCTGTTCAAATCAAAAGAAGTATAAAATTTAGCACCATGAAACCAGGAAAAACAAGAATGAATGTCAGGTAATGGTACAGACTGCAGAGCCACCTTGCGGTTTAATGCACGATAATCCACGACAGGACGATAACCGCCGTTAGGTTTGGGCACAAGAAAGATGGGGGAGGAATAGGCAGAGGTGGATGGACGTATGACACCTTCATTCAACATATCTTGGATAATGTCTTTCAAAATTTTCATACGGGGAGGAGCCAAGCGATAAGGAGGGGATCTGACAGGGATATTGTCGGACACATCAATTTTATACTCAAGGACGTTAGTTAACCCAAGCTTATCGGTGAAAACGTCGGGAAATTTTGCACACAAATCGCGGATCTGTACAGCTTGGTCATCAGGTAAATGCTGCAAGTTAATTTGGGCGGTTTCAACATTAGAAGCACTCTCAACAGAATAAATTAAACTGGATGGAATAATACGCCTGCCAATTAAAGGAACATTCGAATCAGGAGAAAACTTGAAAAATAATTTTCTTTCCCGAAGGTCAATCACTAAACCAACATGGGTCAAGAAGTCAGCTCCCAAAATAAGATCACAACACAATTCCCTAACTACTATTAACTTAAATTTCCACGTGAAGTTTACAATTCTGATTTTGACAAGAATAGATCCAACAACACATACGGTAGAACTGTTAGCTGTGACACAATTTATAGTTACCGGTTGGAGTTCAGGAAGGTTACAAGGGGATTTATACCTTTCATACCAGGACATGTTGACTAAGGAGTACACGCTCCCAGAATCCACGAGAGCAGACACAGGCTCTCCGTTGACCTCAGCTGGAATAAAAGGTAAGTTAACACATACCTGGGCAGAAATACACTGACAATCAACATGACACAGGATATCACTATACTGATTACCCAAGTTCACATGTCTAGTTGAAACAGGAGACAAATTCACAGGTACCTTTGCTTCGGCTAGTCATATTCTTGGTTGATTTTGAGGAGAATTTGTTAAAGGACTGGGCTTATTTGGACAATAACGTTTAACATGTTGTTTGGACCCACAAATGAAACATGTACGATGGTTGTTGTTAAAGTTCTGAGATGCACTTGATTGTTTTAGGCTCGGGCACTTGTCCCGAAGATGATCTCTGGCACCACATGCATAACACTTCTTAACGGGCTGTACAGCCGGAGGTAATGTTAGAGAACCATCCCGAGTGCAAAGCGAGGGTGGGGGAACGTCCGTCACGCGGCACGAATCCACATAACGCACACTCTCTGCCTCAACACAAGCCGCCTCCAGTTCCTTAAGGGTTACAGGTCTCGGAGTAAAGCACATGTAAGAACGGTACTGCGGCGAGATACCCCTTACCAAATGATTCACCAAATTCGTTTCCGAAATGGATTGCCTGAAGACCTTGCAATAGTATTTCACATCTTTTATATAACTGGACAATTTCTCATTTAAGGATTGCCTACGGAAACAACAACTTTGGACGAGAGACTGTTGTGCAGTCCAAGGAATATACTTATTCAATATCGTGTCATGAAAGTCCTCTACAGTGACGTTTTCAGTAATGGCATCCCGTAGCTCATCCTTCAGCATGCCCTGACAGTGAGGGAAGCAGACACGGAAAACATTTAGCAAAGTTAGTTCAAAAACATGTGCAGTTTCCAACAATTCTATCCAGAATCTTAAAAATCGAATCGTTTCTTCGATAGAGTCCACCGAGAAATCAGGTAAGCCTTTAAATAACTCTAAAACAGGAGGAGGTACAACAAAGGAGTTCACCGGTAAACATGCTTGACATTTGCCTTCTCCTTGCGGAGTCAATGTACGAGACGGGAGGGAGGATGATGCATCAACCAGTTCGACCCTACTCGCCTGTGGATCAACATCAATGATAGTAAGTTTTTGTACATCGATAAACATCTCAATTGCATGAACATCACAGGACAAGGCAATGGCCACGGACAATAGTTCAGAAATTTCTTGGCGATGGAAAGGATTAAGTTCTAAAGTAAGCAGATCCTTGATTCGATTTAAATAGTGATCTACCCTAACTTTAATTCTTTTCAGTTGTGCCTTAGAAGGCGTAACGTCAGTAAAAGAAGAACATAATTCCCTCAATTCATCAATGTTATCTTGAATAAGGGTAATCGACTCACCAACCGCCTGCCGGTCCAATTCGGGTACCATGATGGGAAAGTGGGCGGATTCCCTCAGTCTTTGAACTTTGACAGCATTGGTTCCACTGGACTCGCATCCACGAATGTTCAGTTCGTAAGACAGCTCCTCGCTTCTCAGCATGCTCGGATCCATTATCGACCGTCCAGCCATCATGGGGGTGTACATGAAACAAAAGCCAAAATAATCAGTGGGGTTCACCTCAGCTTACAAAGACATACATAAATATTTACTTATTTCTTGGTGTCATTCAGGCTGCCTGCGTGGCAATTTCATAACTAGCTGTACTGCGTAGCTTCAACACAGAAAACCACGCGACAACGCTACCACAACTGCAACGCCCCTAATAAGTATGAGTAAATGACGATGGTCATAGGGACGTGCGCTTACAAATAAATTTTCAACAGAGCAAAAATAAAATAAGACAGTAAAACATACCCAAGGAAATAGACAAGAGGAAGCATGTAGGGACCAGGAGCCTACCCACTAAATGAGAGAGGACGGGATCAGGAAATTGCTTAGCAAACACACCAAGAAATGACACCAGAAAAATTCAAAAATTTAAAATAAAATATAATAAATAAATCTTTTACACTACAATTTAAACCTTTGGGTCAAATTTAAATAAACTGAAAAAGGTATTAAGCTTACAATTAACACCCAACATTAGGGTAAAATAAATATACAGAAAATCACAGAATTATATAAGTAGAAAGAAATTCATTGCTAATAAATAAAATCATTCATTTCTTTAAGAACAACCATATTCATACACCTATATACTGATGCATCAGGAAAACTACGTAGGTACCATGGTACGCACATGTTTGACGTATTCTAAAATTAAATGAAATTTTAACATTCAAGCCCGAAAGGGGAGAAAAGGGGTTAGCAAATCGAGGACTGAGACAGCACCCGGTAGAAGTAAATGGCCCGCACCAAACCCGGATACGAAGGCATCACCACGGAACGTGACAGTCAAATCAAGCCACGATTACGAACATGTTACAATCACAAGCTCACACGGCACCTTATAAAAAAATATCCCAAGTTACAATAAATTTTCAATCACCAAACCTAGGTGAACAAACGTAAACATGAGCCACAGTAACATCAAGAAAAGCACGAACAGATCACTTAGCATAACCCAGAACACAAAATAGAACCAACAGATTCAGAAGAAAAAAACTCAATACAACGAATAATTTATGGAGTATAATACACGATACAGCCATCGGGGCAGACACAATGCACACACCCATCACACACTAACAAAGTTACATAACTGTCAGGCACTAAGAGATAATAACAACAATACCCACACAAAAGGATAAGATAAGGAACCATCCCATTCTCCAGGGGTGTCCAGCCCTCGACCTACTAAACGTTACTTGTATTGTTGAAACTGATAACATTTATACGATATTACACCAACAATGGAATGATATTTAATTTAAAGCCCTCAAAGGGAAGGAATATAACTAAAACAAACTCAACTCAATTATTCACCAAGAAAATTAAGCATAATTCAACTTACCAAAGGTGACTAATAATAATAATAATAATAATAATAAAAAAGATTAAAGAAAATTATGGAGAGAAATGTAAGTGCATTGTTAGGCCAAAATACGGGCACAGGATAGCCAAAACATGCGACAACCAACACAATTCGCACAAGGAGAAAAGCAGAAACACGAATATACGCCAAAAATACAACACGTAAGAAAACGATAAAATACCACAGTATAAAAGGAAGGCGGCACACGCATACGGGCATTACAAGGAAAATCACAAGCAAAAACACCAAAAGGTAAAGCCCGAGCGAAGAGAAAGACAAATTTAGAACAAGGACACGATAAAAATTTTCAATTGTTATCTTAGCACAAGGATAGCTCACCGTTATGTACATCACGTACACTAGAAGCAAAACACGGCATCACTAAAACTTAGATGTCCACAATGTTCATATTCCACCACAAATTCAAATATTACACACACGCAGTAAAATAATATTAATAGCAATGATACTTTAAAATACTTACAAGCAAGCCTTATGCCAAGATAACTCACCTCGTAGTTCGACCTAACAATATCACTCCACAAGTATAAATAAACTACCTATATAATTACATATTTACAAATTAACACACATATTATACACCAAAACAAAATACTTAAACTCCCATCACTCGATGTGGCCTTTTTTGTTTATCATCCAACACCAGTTGGATTACACATCGTTCTGGTAACAGTCTCCGCAGCCATCATTGCTACAACCAGCCTCCAAGACATCCTGCGCAAAAAAGTCGCGCTACCAAGTTCGCCGCTAGGCGTGACACCTGGCAGACTCGATACGCGCCCTGGCGAGCAACAGTCACATCACACTCTTTGGTACTACATTCAATCTGATAGATAGCGTAGCAGTCCCCGTAGCTGGCCTACCGTGCAATTACACGTTTAGAAACTACACACATAGAGTAACCATACAACGGAAAGTTCATCTCTCCTCGTATAGGCAGAGCAGGTACTTAGTAGCCAAACGTCCAAGGTGCTAGGGCAGATATAATCCAAGTTCACGAGATACGAAGTCTTTCTTAATTTATACTTCAAATATAGTCGAACTCCAGCCTCATATGAACGTGGTAAAATAATAGTTCAACTCAGTTACTAGGCTGGGAACCCAAGGTCATTAGCAGAGAATAAGAATTACAAGTGTCAAAAATAGACACAATTTAAATAAATGTCCAATATCCGTAGATGGTCGAAGGTATATGATTCAATAAGAGTTTCTATTTTAATAACGCCACACTGGCTAGAGGAACTATTCCAAAAATTCCTGATTGGTTAATAACTTAAGAAGAAGGAAGCAGTATGAGTGTTGAAAACTCTGATATATGAACAAAACAATCTTCACAAACTAAGGTTATCCAACTTTTAAAAATGACTTTCCTTTAAGAATTAATTATCCTTAATCCCACCAGAGGGGGCACTTAGGCCTATGGTAGGGACATCTAGGGTTGAAAATCCAGGTATCTTGCATAACATTCGTTCAAATTACGTAACACAGGTGGCCTTAGAGAAGACGCCAGAAAAATATGGGATAACGTTTGTATCTTGATTAAGGCCACTGCCTTCCTTCCTTCCTTCCTTCCTTCCTTCCTTCCTTCCTTCCTTCCTTCCTTCCTTCCTTCCTTCGTTTCCTCCTGCTTTCTGATATTGTTTCCACCGAGCAAGTGGCCGTGCGGTTAGGGTCCCGCAGGTGAGAGCTTGCTTTCGAGAGATAGTGGGTTCGAACAACACTGTCGGCAGCCCTGATGATGGTTTCCCGTGGTTTCTCATTTTCGCATCAAGCTGTACCTTAATTAAGGCCACGGCCACTTCCTTCCAAGTCCTAGCCCTTTCCTATCCCATCGTCGCCGCAACACCTATCCGTGTCGGTGCGACGTAAGGCAAATAACAAGTTGTATTTTTTATTATATCGCGTACATCAGTCTGTTCTTCGATTAATTAATTTGTTTACGAGGGCTATTCCATAAATCATGGTAAACATGGTATATCTTGCGATAATGCGACAACATAGAAATTCCGCGACGTGCAGTGTGTATCTGAATGTCAATATAAAATAGGGTTCCAGTACAGGAGGTCACGGCAAAAGTTGAAATGAAACACACCCAGTGGAACCCTGTGTAAATTTATTGTGCACGAGTATAGATGGAACAAAAATGAATCAAAATCAAACTCAACTACTGTCCTTCAAAACAGTCCCCCAGTGTATTCACACAGCGTTGCCAACGATGGAGAAGGCGTTGAATGTCATTAGCATTGCCGTCAATGTGTGCCAACTGTCGCCGACATGCCGTGATCATATCCGCCCTCTTTGCAAAGCGCCTCACACGCAATGGTACCTTCAGTTGTGGAATGAGGTCGAAGATGCATTGACTGAGGTCTGGTGAGCAGGATAGGTGGAGTAGGATTTTCCACACCAACGCAGTACGCAATTCTTGATGACGTCTGCAATGTGGGCTGTAGCGTTATCATGATGTATGATTGCATTATCCAGCAATGTCGGAAGTTTGCACCGAAGTGTACATCGTAGATGGTACCGCAGAAAGTTGCGGTAGTATTGGGCATTGACGGTGTGGCCCTCCTTAACAGGGTGACACTCCAGAATACCGCGACTGTCATACGCCAGAATGATCGTGACCTTCGTGGGTGGTGGATTCTGCCGCACCTTGTGTGGTGAACCTGGATAACGCCATTCTGCTGAGCGTGTCTTCAATTCTGGTCCATACGCTCACGCCCAGGTTTCATCAGTCGGAAGAAGCATTTCATTCCCTTCTCGTTCAAATCGTTCCAGGTTGATACGGCTGATCTCATATTGCGTCCTCTTCTGCAACTCTGTCAACTGATGTGGTACCCATTTTGAACACCCCATGCGCACCTTCAAGTCCTGCCGTAAAATGCGGAACACTGTTGCCCTTGACATACCCATACCTGTCATTAATTCCTGCACAGACCAAAGTCGGTCCTCTGTTAAACACTGTTCAATCACAGCGACAGACAAGTCAGTACGGGCAGACGTGTGTTGCCCACTTCGCGGCGACTCTGTCATTGCTGCGCATCAATCTCTGAAAGCCTCCACCCAAAGTGCCCGATCACCCACAGTTGTTCCTAGTTCTTCATGACACTGTGTAGCATTTCGGCCAGCGAGAAAGGCAATTTTCACGTATGCTCGCTGTTCCACTCTGCTTATATTCATCTTGTAGCATGGCCAAGATCAAACTGCACGTTTCAAGTGCTGGTATCGAGCCATCTTCGCATGCGTTCGCAATCTGTCGGTTGATTTCGGTAGTGTTTGGCGCCGACTGTCGTACGTATTGACTGCAATTACAGTGATGCCACATGTTCGCGTGATACACCAAGGAATTCAAAACGTAATGGTTTCCATTCATAGCTGAAAATCGTAGAAGATCGGATAAGGCACTTGAGAAAATAAACCAAAATCTAACATCTCAGAAATCTCTGCTTTCTTTTTCCTTTCTTAATCCGTTCACTGTCCAGGCTTGGTTTTTCCCTCTGACTCAGCGAGGGATCTCATTTCTACTGACCCAAAGGCAGTATCCTGGAGTGTGAGACACTTTGGTCGGGGATACAAGTGGAGAGTAGGACCAGTACCTCGCCCAGATGGTTTTACAAGCTATGCTGAAGAGGGTCCTCGTGGGGGATGGAGAGAATAGAAGGGATAGACAAGGAAGAGGGAAGGAAGCGGCCGTAGCCTTAAGTTAGGTACCATCCCGTGATTTGCCTGGAAAAGAAGTGGGAAACCATGAAAACCACTTCGAGGATGGTTGAGGTGGGAATCGAATCCCGTCCAATCATTTGACCTCCCGAGGTTGAGTGGATCCCGTTCCAATCCTCGTACAACTTTTCAAATTTCTTGGCAAAGCCGGGAAGCGAACACGGGCTTCCGGTGGTGGCAGCTAATCACACTAACGACTACACCACGGAGGTGGTCTCTGCTACTTTCTGCTGTACGAATATTTTTATTTATCTGTTACTTACGCTCTATACAATATTTCATTAAATGTTAAACGAAAGCAGAAAGGAACGTCATAATTGCCGGAGATTTTAACTGCAGGATAGACAAAGAAAATACCAAAACTCGCATCCTTCTTGAGACACTGGAAGAAGAAGGCTTCAAAATAGCGAACAAAAAAGAAACACCAACCTACTTTGCACATAACGGTCATAGTGCCATCGACCTACTATTTTTTAGAGGAGTACAACTACAATTGTGTAAACAAGAAGGCCTATGGAACTCATCGGCAGCACCAATAAGGAAACACATACCTATAATGACAAGCCTACGCATGGAAATCCAACAAAAGAGGAAGGAAGCAAAAAGACCAAGTATATATACTAGAAAAATCCAGCGGGAAACAGTAAAAGAAAGCGAGGAAAACATCGGGAAAGCTAGAAACCTAATAGAAGAAGAAAGACTAGAAGAAGCCCTAGAAACAGCCACCAAAGTAATAACGAAAGCTATTATAGTAAAGGAAAGAAGACACGCACAAGCTTGGTTTGACCAAGAGTGTTACAAGGAAAGAAAAGCAACTCTAAAGGCCCTGAATGCAGCAAAATTATACAGAGGCCCAGAAGACTTAACAGCATATGCAGAGAAAAGGAAAAAATATAAAGAACTAATAAAAAAGAAAAAAGAAGAAATTGGGGTGTTTTTTTAGAAAGACTATATCAACAGTATATCTCAGAAACGTAAAATGTTTCAGATGTAAAAACTGGTATTTGGAATTTCCTGTTAAAGCAAATAAACAGGTATTCTCGGAAAATCCAATGAAGGGTCGGGGGGGGGGGGGTGAAAAATTGAAAAATTAACTTAATTAATTGTATGAGGATACTTACATATAATAAAAACTGAAGTTGTTACAGATATGAAAATTGGTATTTAGATCTTCTTTAAAAATAAAACGACGCGTTTTTTTGAGGGGGGGAATCATCTTTTGGGACGGGTGTGAAAAGGAGTTGAATTCCTTTCATGAGGACACATATCTCAAAAACTGAAGTTAATCGGTATTTAGAAGATTTTTTACTATTAAAGAAACAAATATTTTTTGCCGGAAAATTCACTTAGAGGAGGGGGGAGTGTGAAAGTAAGTGAAAAAAGTGAATTATTTTTATGGGAATACTTATATCTCAAAACCGAAGGTAACACACGTGAACATTGGTATTTGGAATATCCTTTAAACATAAAGAAACAATTGATGTTACTGTTCCTAATGTACTTATAAGGAGCCTCCGTCTCTCAGGCGGCAGCGCGCTGGCCACTCACCGCTGGGTTTCGTGGTTCAAATCCCGGTCACTCCATGTGAGATTTGTGCTGGACAAAGCGGAGGCGGGACAGGTATTTCTCCGGGTACTCCGGTTTTCCCCGTCATCATTCATTCCAGCAACACTCTCCAATATAATTTCATTTCATTTGTCATTCATTAATCATTGCCCCAGAGGAGTGCGACAGGCTTCGGCAGCTGGCACAATTCCTATCCACAACACTAGCTGGGGGCTTATTCATTCCATTCCTGACCCGGTTGAATGAATGGAAACTGCCTGTGGATTTTCAATGTACTTATTCTGATCATAAACCCATCATTTTTAATCTTTCCTGGGTTCGTTTTCAAGAGCCATATTTTACTTTGGAGAACCTTCTTAGATTACAGTAGATTCTTCTGGCATATAAATAAAAATTTAAACACATTTGAAATAAACGATAGGTATAAGATTGACCGTGCAATTGTTCACTTCTATAATAAGGTCAATAATACACTCAAGTATGCCATTCCTATCGCCAGAAGTCCTGCGCAATTGCCTACGGGCGACAATGGTGCTGGTCATACTCTCATCAATGACAATAGCAGCAGATGTAATTTACCGCCAAGTAGAGGTCTTGCATCTTGCTGTGGTGTCCAGAACATCAATAATAATAATAATAATAATAATAATAATAATAATAATAATACCTAAATTCAACTAATTTCACCCACCCTAATAATAATAATAATAATAATAATAATAATAATAATAATAATGTTCTGGACCGTCGTCAAAACGTGCGGACCGTGCTGGAAACGGGTCCTGGACGGGTAATGACTACGACTGCAGTCCGGCCGCCGGTTCAGTACCGCCAAGGCACTCAAGAGGACACCACGCCGGATCTCCTCAAGGATTTGATCCACATTTAAAATGCTTATAGGAAAACATGGCTAAGATTTAGGGTCCCAACTGATCGGGTGGAATAGCTGGACCTAGCCCGGGAAACGAAATCGATTGCTGGAGAAAAGATTGAAAAATGGGAGGAACGTTGCCGTAATCTCTCAGAAAACGAGTCAGATCGCGAATATCGGCGGATGATATATAAAACGTTAAGCATTCAATTATAAATTTCAGTATAATACCGTAGCGAAGCACGGGTATCTTGCTAGTCTATATATATAAAGTAATTTGTCCTGACTGATTAATCATCGCCGAGCCAAAACTACTGGACATACAGAAATGAAACTTTGGGGATACATTCATATTAACATGTAGGTGCTCGCTAAGAGAGAAGTTTTGGATATTCCGTCGATAAGGGGGTGAAAAGAGAGGGTGAAATTTTAAAATGAGTGTATCTATATCTCAAAATTTTAAAAGTTTACAGATGTAAAAATTGGCCTTTAGAATCTTCTTTAAAATGAGGAAAGACGTATTTTTTTGTTTTCAGAAAATCCCAATAAGAGGGGTGAAAAAGGGTGAAAAAGGGGTTGAATGCCTTTAATCAGGATACCGATACTCATATCTCAGAAACTGAACATATTACAGACCTGAAAATATGTACTTTTGATCTCTTTTAAAAATAAAGACACACGTATTTTTTTGTTTTCGGAAAATCCAATTAATGGGAGGGTGAACAGGGGGGTGAATTTTTAAAATGAGTGTATCTATATCTCAAAATTTTGAAAGTTTACAGATGTAAAAATTGGTATTTAATATCTTCATTAAAAATAAAGAAACGCGTTTTTTTTTGTTTTCGGAAAATACCAATAGGAGGGATGAATAGGGGTGAAAAACGCGTTGAATGCATTTAACGAGAATACATATATCTCAGAAAATGAAGATATTACAGGCCTGAAAATTAGTGTTTGGGATCTCCTTTAAAAATAAAGAAATACGTATTTTTTGTTTTTGGAAAATCCAATTAATGGGGGTGAAAAGGGGGTGAATTTTTAAAATGTATGTATCTATATCTCAAAACTATAAAAGTCTGCACATGTAAAAATTGATATTTAGAATCTCCTTTAAAAATAAAGGAACAGGTATTTTTTGTGTTCTGTAAATCCCAATAAGAGGGGTGTAAAAGGGTGAATAATGGGTTGAATGCCTTTAATGAGGATACATATATCTCAGAAACTGAAGATATTGCAGAACTGAAAATTTGTATATGGGATCTACTTTAAAAATAAAGAAACACGTGTTTTTTTTGTTTTTGGAAAATCCAATTAATGGCGGTTAAACAGGAGTGACAAATTGGGGTGATTTTTTTGAAAGATTATATCTACAGAATCTCTGAGAAACGTAAAATGTTACAGACGTAAAAAGTGGTATTTGGAATCTCCTGTAAATGTAAAGAAACATAGGTGATTTGTTTTTTGAAACTCCACTTAAGGGGAACTAAAAAGGGGGTGAAATTTTAAAATGAGAATTTGTACAGTATATCTCAAAGAACTTAAGATGTTACAGAAGTGAAATATGGTATTTTTTATCTCTATTAAAAATCAAAAAACGTGCATTTTTAGTTTTACGAAATACCGCTTGGGTGGAAGGGGGGGGGGGGGTAAAAGTGTCTGAAAATGGTGTTGAATTATTTTAATTAGACTACTGATATCTCAAGAATGAAAATGTTACAGACGTGAAATTTAGTATTTGGAATCTGCTTTAAAGTAAAGAAACACGTATTCTCGGAAAATCCAATGAGTGGGGGTGGGAGATGTGAAAGAATTGAAAAATTAATTGACTTAATTGTATGAGAATACTTTCATCTAATAAAAACTAAAGTTGTTACAGACCTGAAAATTGATATTTGTATCTCCTTTAAAAACAAAGAAAAACGCGTTTGGGGGGGGGGGGGGAATAACCTTGGGGGGCGGGAGTAAAATGGAGTTGAATTCCTTTCATGAGGACACAGAAATCAAAAACTGAAGAAGTTAGAGTCGTGACAATTGGTATTTAGAAGATCCTTTACTATTAAAGAAACAAGCTTTTTGCCGGGAAATTCACTTGGGGGGTGGGGAGTGTGAAATTAAGTGAAAATAAGTGAATCATTTTTATGGGAATACTTATATCTCAAAACTGAAGGTAGCAGACGTGAACATTGGTCTCTGGAATCTCTTTTAACCATAAAGAAACACGCCTTCCTTCTTTGGGAGGGGGTAAGTCAACTTAACGGCGGTGGGGTGAGAAAGGAGTTGACACCAACTGATTTTACTGTTCATATTGTACTTATTCCGATCATAAACCGATCATTTTAAATCTTTCTTGGGTTCGTTTTCAAGAGCCATCTTTTCCTTTGGAGAACTTAAAGTTAGATTACAGTAGATTATCCCGGCATATAAATAAAAATTTTAACACATTTGAAATAAACGATAGGAATGGTATTGACCGTGCAATTGTTCACCTCTATAATAAGGTCAATAATACACGGAAGTATGTCATTCGTATCGGCAGAAATCCCGCACACTTGCCTACGCGCGTCAATGGTGCTGGTCACAATGTGAACAATGACAATGGCAGCAGATGTAATTTACCGCCAAGTAGCGGTCTTGCATCTTGCTATGGGGTCCAGAACATCTATAATAATAATAATAATAATAATAATAATAATAATAATAATAATAATAATAATAATAATAATAATAATAATCATCATCATCATCATAATAATAATAATCATGTTCTGGACCGTCGCCAAATGTGCGGACCGCGCTGGAAACGGGTCCTGGACGGGTAATGACTATGAATGCAGTCTGGCCGCGGGTTCAGTACCGCCAAGGCACCTAAGACGAAACCACGCCGGATCTCCTCAAGGATTTGATCCATATGAAAAATGCTTATAGGAAAAGATGGCAAAGATTTAGGGACCCAACTGACCGGGTGGAATACCTGGACCTAGCCCGCGAAGTACGAAATCGATTCCTGGAAAGAAAGATTGAAAAATGGGAGGAAACTTGCTGTAATCTATTAGAAAACGAGTCAGATCGCGAAATTTGGAGGAATCTCTCAGATAACCAGTCAGATCGCGAATTTCGGCTAATTATATATAAAACAATAAGCATTCAATTATAAATTTCAGTATAATACCGTAGCGAAGCACGGGTATCTTGCTAATATATATATATATATAAAAGAACATGTCCTGACTGACTGACTGAACGATTCATCATCGCCGAGCCAAAACTACTGGACATAAAGAAATTAAATTTTGAGTTTACATTTATATTACAATGTAGGTAATCGCTAAGGGATGATTTTTTGATATTCCGTCGCTAAGGGTGTGAAAAGGGGGGGTGAATTTTAAAATGAGTGTATCTATATCTCAAAACTTTAAAATTTTACAGATGTAAAAATTGGTAACTAGAATCTCCTTTAAAAATAAAGAAACACGTATTTTTTTTTTTTGTTTTTCGAAAATCAAATTAATGGGAGGGTGAAGAGGGGGTACATTTTTAAAATGAGTGTGTATATATATGTCAAAACTTTGAAAGTTTGCAGATGTAAAAATTGGTATTTAGAATCTTCGTTAAAAGTAAAGAAACAAGTATTTTTTGTTTTCGGAAAATCCCAATAGGACGGGTGAAAAAGGGTGAAAAATGGGTTGAATGCCTTTCATGAGGATACTTATATCTCAGAAACTGAAGATATTACATAGCTTAAAATAGGTATTTGCGATCTCCTTTAAAAATAAAGAAACTCCCACGTATATTTTGTTTACGGAATATCCAATTAGCGGGGGTTAAACAGGAGTGACAAATTGGGGTGAATGTTTAGAAAGACTATATCTACAGTATATCTCAGAAACGTAAAATGTTACTGACGTAAAAATTGGTATTTGGAATCTCCAATAAAAGTAAAGAAATATAGGTGAGATGTTTTTGGAAACTCAACTTAAGGGAAATAAAACGGGGGTGAAATTTTAAAATGAGCATTTCTACAGTATATCTAAAAAACTTAACATGTTACAGAAGTGAAATATGGTATTTTTATCTCTATTAAAAAGAAACATGTATTTTTTGTTTTCTGAAAAACCACTTGGGTGGGGGTGGGTGGTAAAAGTGACTGAAAATTGGGTTAAACTCTTTTAATTTGGATACTGATATCTCAAAAACTGAAGATGTTAAAGACGTGAAATTTAGTATTGAAATCTCCTTTAAAATTAAGAAATACGTATTTTTTGTTTTCGGAAATCCACTTAAAGTGGGGGGGGGGGAATTAAAAATTAGTTGAATTATTTGTATGAAGATACTATTATCTCAAAAACGAACGATTTTGCAGACGTGAAGATTGGTATTTGGAATCTGCTTTAAAAGTAAAGAAACACGTTTTCTCGGAAAATCCAATAAAAGGAGGGGAGGTGGAAGAATTAAAAAGTTAATTGAATTAATTGTATGAGGATACTTACATCTAATAAAAACTAAAATTGCTACAGACGTAAAAACTGGTAAGCGAATCTCCTTAAAAACAAAAAAACCCGTTTTGGGTGGGAAATCATCTTGTGGGCGGGGTTGAAAAGGTATTGAATTCATTTTATGAGGACACATATCTCAAAAATTGTAGATGTTTGATTCGTGATAATTGGTACTTGGAAAAACTATTGCTATTAAAGGAAGAAGTATTCTTGCCGAAAAATTCAATTAGGAGAGGGGGGAGTGTGAAATTAAGTGAAAATAAGTGAATCATTTTTATGGGAATACTTATATCTCAAAACTGAAGGTAGCAGACGTGAACATTGGCCTCTGGAATCTCTTTTAACCATAAAGAAACACGCCTTCCTTCTTTGGGAGGGGGTAAATAAACTTAACGGCGGTGGGGTGAGAAAGGAGTTGACACCAACTGATTTTACTGTTCATAATGTACTTATTCCGATCATAAACCGATCATTTTAAATCTTTCTTGGGTTCGTTTTCAAGAGCCATCTTTTCCTTTGGAGAACTTAAAGTTAGACTACAGTAGATTCTCCCGGCATATAAATAAAAATGTTAACACATTTGAAATAAACGATAGGAATGGTATTGACCGTGCAATTGTTCACCTCTATATGTATAATAAGATCAATAATGCACGCAAGTATATCATTCGTATCGCCAGAAATCCCACGCACTTGCATACGCGCGACAATGGTGCTGGTCAAATTGTCAGTAATGACAATGGCAGCAGATGTAATTTACCACCAAGTAGCGGTCTTGCATCTTGATGTGGTGTCCAGAACGTCAATAATAATAATAATAATAATAATAATAATAATAATAATAATAATAATAATAATAATAATAATAATAATAATAATAATAATAATAATAATAATAATTTCGTGTGGCTATTTCTAGCCGAGTGCAGCCCTTGTAAGGCAGACCCTCCGATGAGGGTGGGCGGCATCTGCCATGTGTAGGTAACTGCGTGTTATTGTGGTGGAGGATAGTGTTATGTGTGGTGTGTGAGTTGCAGGGATGTTGGGGACATCACAAACACCCAGTCCCCGGGCCATTGGAATTAACCAATGAAGGTTAAAATCCCCGACCAGGCCGGGAATCGAACCCGGGACCCTCTGAACCGAAGGCCAGTACGCTGACCATTCAGCCAACGAGTCGGACATAATAATAATAATAATAATAATAATAATAATAATAATAATAATAATAATAATAATAATAATAATAATAATAATAATAATAATGTTCTGGACCGTCGTCCAAATATGCGGACCGCGCTGAAACGGGTACTGGCCGGGTAGTGACTACGAATGCACTCCGGTCGCGGATTCAGTACCGCCAAGGCACCCGAGACGACATCACGCCGGATCTCCTCAAGGATTTGATCCATATTAAAAATGCTTATAGGAAAAGATTGCAAAGATTTAGGGACCCAACTGACCGGGTGGAATATCTGGACATAGCCCGGGAAGTACGAAATCGATTGTTGGAAAGAAAGATTGAAAAATGGGAGGAACTTTCTGTAATCTCTCGGAAAACGAGTAAGATCGCGAATTTTGGCGGATTCTCTCAGGAAACGAGTCAGATAGCAAATTTCGGTGGATTATTTATAAAACGTTAAGCATTCAATTAAAAATTTCAGTATAATACCTTGGTTAAAATCTGGTTTTGATTAAGGAGTGTGTGCTACCAGAAGTAATTACGGTACTTACATGATACATAACCTTAAAGTGTTAGATCTATTATGTTTCTATTATGTTATTCTTGAGGCTTTTCTTTGATTTTTATATTTATAAGGTTAGAAATCCATGTCTCATTAGTAAGTTCGTCAAAACTAACATACAACAATGTTCCACTAGGTAACAAACATCATTGTTCGACTGATATTTACTTTAAAACTACTTAGATGTGGAAATGTTCGATTATAGACGGCTGATAAAGAGTTAATATGTATTGTTATGATGTAACGTGCCTGTTTCCTTGATATAGCGACTACATTATTATTCATTTTTGTTGTTTTACGTTTTTGCCTCTACTGTAAAGAAATGGAAAATGTGCCATACAGCGTTGTTTAGCGGAGTACTTCTATTGTATATTATTACCTAATGCAATTATTTCGTATGAACTGTAGATTAGATCGTTCCGCTGTGTAACGGTTCAAATCCCATTACAAACACTTCTCTGTATTATTATTATTGTTATTATTATTATTATTGTTTTATTTGTACTTATTATTATCATTATTATTATTGTAACAATTATTATTGTTTCATTCAATTCTGTAATCTGATTTCGCTATGTATTAATTAATTACCGCTTGCCTTATTGTATTTAATTTATTATTATGTGTGTGTTCGCATCAAAATTATGTAGAGTGAGACTTACAGCCTAATATCAGATATGGATATATTATATCTGGTACTACTTTTAAAACATTGCAACATATGGTGCAATACTGTTACAGTAACTGCCGAGTCATCGCTCTGTCATTGTATGCATTTAGAGTTTAGACTATGAGATAATATTCTGGTAGTTCCCACTTTCGCTGAGGCTATTTCATCACTATACTTTGGAGCTGGGTGGGAGTGACATCTTTTTCTCTTTTAGAGATTACGTAGGTGTGACAACTTGTGTCTACATATAGGGCTGTATCCTATAGTAGAGAATCAGTCAATTGGAATCAGTTGGAAGGAGGCCACAGTTGGCCAGGGAGTGAGTTGGAAGGAGAGGTTTGCCATGATGTGTTGTAGTTAGATGAATGGAGCCTTGGACGATGGAGAGTCATTTGGAGAGTGAGGCCACAGTTGGTCAGTCAGTCAGTTGAAGATAGAACAGTGACAAGGATACGTAATCGACAGTAACCAAATGGTTATATGTTCGGAGTGTGTCTCGTGTACCTGTTCGGTCGAGTTCTTGTGTCAATTCGGTGACAGCCGAATATTGAGTCGTCGTAAAGCAGACTATCAGTTATCAGTGAAGTACTTGTAAATTTGATTGTGAAGTGTGAATGTAATTCCAAGCCATGCTATATTTCGTTTGTGAAACTAAAAGGTTACATCAGCAAATTCGATTTGAGATACCTACAGCTGATACCAACCCAAAGGAATACATCGTAATAACACTCAAAGTGTTGAAAGTACTGTTAAGTGAACCAGCGAGGGATAAATTTATTGTATAATATTTAAATGTCCGGTCAAGAGAATTTCAGATTTAATGGCTAGAGTTTGTTTCGGTTGTAATGTCAGAATTTTATATTATCATTTTAATTATCAATTGAATTATCGCTGCAGGTCTTGACATTTCAATTATAAATTTAAAGAACATATTTTTTTAGTGTCAAATACAATTAATTGTTTTATTTCAAGGGTAGACCAGATAACCTCAAATTTTAGAAGGGAAACCAAACTTCAATGTCCTTTCCCCAGAAACTATATATTATGCTGTCAAAGAAAGCTCATTACCTCACACGCTAGAGGTATTCAAGTTTCTCATTCCTTAGTAGGGCAAGGCGGATTCTAAAACAATGGGAGCTGAATCAGCATTTTCCCATGAGATCACTGACCCCTGGCAAGGTCATTGACCTCATGACGTCATGGTCACGTGACCATGGCGTCACGGCCACGTGGACTTGTTTGTAAACAAGAGCACTTGTTCGTGACAGCTGTCAAGATGACAGACACCCAACCTCACTATTGTAGCACGTGGACGCGGCTAACCTCACTGCTGCCATCTTGACAGGTCCTAACCTTCCTTTTGCGAACAAGTGAACGTGGCTGACCTCACTGTTGCCATCTTGACAGGTCCTAAGCCTGTGCACTTGCTTTGGCGCGGAATTTTGAACGACCTTAACGTCCCTGCTGTCATCTTGACAGGTCCTAACTACGTGCTTTTGACAGGTGTGTGGCGCGGAATTTGAATAAGTGCACATGGCTGACCTCACAGCCATAATCTTGACAGGTCCTAACCTGACGTTGTGACCACGTGGGCGTGGAATTTTGAAAAAGAGAACGATCCTAACTTCACTGCTGCCATCTTGATGTGACTCAGATACGTGCTCTTGACAGGTGGAAGTAAAAAGTGAACGATCCCTAAATTCACAGCTGTCATCTTGGCGGGACTTAGCCACGTGCTTTTTTGACAAGTGTGTGGTGCGGAATTTTGAACGATCCCGACATCACTGCTGTCCTCTTGACGGGACTTAGCCACGTGCTTTTGTGTGACGCGGAATTTTGAACGAACTTAACCTCACTGTTGTTATCTTGATGGGACTTAGCCACGAGCATTTCAACAGGTGGAATTTTGAAAAAGAGAACGATCCTAACCTCACAACTGCCATCTAGACAGGGACTTAGCCACGTCGAATGGACGCCTAACCTAATTTTACGCCTAAATGCCCTTCCCAACGCCATCTTGCCATATCCTACTCTCGACACCATCTTGGAGGTGCGTAACCCCACAGGGTACTAGTTTTAAGGCTAGATGCCCTACCCGACACTATCTCGGAGGGGCGTAACCTTACAGGGTCCTAGTTTTAAGGCTGCATGCCCTTTCCGACACCATCTTGGAGGGGCCTAACCTCAGAGGACTCTAGTTTAAGGCTAGCTGCCCTTCTCGTCATGCACCTTCCCGACACTATAATGGAGGGTCATAACCTCAGAGGACTCTAGTCTTAACTCTAGCTGCCCTTCTCGACATGCCCCTTCCCGGACACCATATTTGAGGGGATTAAGGACCCTAGTTTTATGGCAAGCAGCCGTTCTCGACATGCCCCTTCTCCGACACCATCTTGGAGGAGCCTATTCTGAGAGGACACTAGATTTAAGGCTAGCTGCCCTCCTTGACATGCCCCTTCTCCGACACCATCCTAGAGGGGCCTATGTTTAGAGGACCCCTAGTTTAATGGCAAGCGGCCCTTCTCAACACCACCTTGCCAGATACCCCTTCCCCGACACCATCCTGGAGGGACATAACTTCACAGGGTGGCCAGACCTCTTCTGTTACAATCTTGCCAGTTCTCCCTTCCCGGCGCCATATTGGAGGGCTCTAACCTTACAGCGCATAGTTTTATAACGAGATGCCCCTCACAACGCCATCTTGCGAGACACCCCATCCCGGCGTCATCATATTATCTGATGTGTAAATGGAAAACCATGGAACGCTCTGTATCCGACAGCGTGACGTCACGGATGTTAGCTGAATCCCTCCTCCTCCTCACAGTTTTTCAGTTAGATGGCTATCCCTCTTTCTCCTTATCTGACACAGTTTTGCGGACAGATGCCCTCCTTCTCTTTCTCCTTTCTATATTGCGCTAGATGGCCCTCAATCTACTATTTTTGGAGGAAGCCTAACTACACCGTCGCTAAGGCTTTAAGTCAATATCCGACGCGTGACCTCCCTTCCTGAACAAGACAAAACATGTTCTTAGTCTGTACAGGTTTAATCCTGTTACAGAGGACCAGAAATTTTTTTTGTGCTGTGCCCTCTACTAAGAGCAACATTTTTTTTTTGTGTTTAGAACATATATAGTATGCTGTTACATTACAGTGAAGATTTTGAATATTCAGCATACATTCGCCACAAAAAAGCACGTAGCTAAATCCCGTTAAGATGACAGCAGTGAGCTTAGGATCGTACAAAATTCCAGGCCACACACTCGTCAAAAAAGCACGTGGCTAAGTCCCGTCAAGATGACAGCAGTGAGGTTAGGGATCGTTCACTTTTTCAAATTTCCACCTGTCAAAAGCACGTGACTAAGTCTCGTCCAGATGACAGCAGTGAGAATAGAATCGTTCTCTTTTTCAAAATTCTGCGCCAACGTGGTTAAAAAGTCAGGTTAGGACATGTCAAGAATAAGGCTGTGAGGTTAGCCATGCGCACTTATTCAAATTCCGCGCCACACACCTGTCAAAAGTACGTGGTTAGGACCTATCAAGATGACAGCAGTGAGGTTAGGGTCGTTCCAAATTGCGCGCCAAACCAAGTGCACGTGGTTAGGACCTGTCAAGATGGCAGCAGTTAGGTTAGCCGTGCCCACGTGCTCAAAAGTGAGGTTAGGGTCTATCAAGATGACAGCTTTTGTTTACAAACAAGACCACGTAGCCGTGACGTCACGGTCACGTGACCATGACGTCATGAGGTCAATTACCTGCCAGGGGTCAATGACCTCGTGGGAAAATGCTGATTAAGTTCCTATTGTTTTAGAACCCGCCTTATTTGTAGCTGGCGCAAATCATTTGTAAGTAATCAGGTAAGCACTAAGGCCCGGTTTCTTCAACACTGTGTTAAATGTTACTTAACACATGTTGACTAACAATTGCTAATAAAATTGAAGACTTCGGTTAAAAGTACCCTGTTTCACGAGCACATTACCAACATTTGTTACGAATCAATTGTTAAATACAAATCAAGACATTTCCGTGAGTTTTCTGTACGCGTTTGGCAGTGAGCGTCTTTTGTTTCTTTACATAAAGCGCTCCTGGTGGTGTGTTGAAACAGTATTTTGTCACACATAGTTGACATTATTATAGGTTATGGTTAGCGGAGACCGCTAAGACGTACACATGTCAACTAAGGGGCAACAAAAGCGTTATTATGATGAATGCGAGACAAACGTTGTTGCATTTTTAATTTGAAATTATGTGAGTGTACTTAAAAGATGAAAGAACGGACTGTTATAACACAACATTCGATATAATCTATTCTTATATGAGTGCAAGCTAAGGCTCCTCCATCACCGAGAAAATGTGATAATTGATATGTCTTGAGTGATTTTCGGGCATTCTTTTATTGCGGGCTAATTAATGTAATGCTTTGTTAATGCTGCGTTGGCATTAGGAATTCTTTGCTGAATTTTACTCACTCTTGTCTTGCACTCGTGAACAATGTCGCCTACAATTACATGAAAAGTGTCTGAAGCATAATATCTAACAAGGAGATGCTAGACCCCGCGGTCAACCGATTTCACCGAGCTTCAATGTACTTGTGGGGGACACTCAACAGTAACTCGTGTCTAAGGGTTTAAGTCAATACACTTTCATTTTCGAAAACAATGAGGTCAGATGTAATGACACAGGATCCGCTTCGGACAAAGTGGAGGTGATAGAACTCTAAAAAGGCGAACAAATTACACTAAAACATGTCAGACCCGCAAACTAATAATTACTGAAAAATTGATGAATCCCCATATCCCCATATAAACTTGGAGTTACATCACAGCAAACGGAGTGTTGGCCTAGTGGTCACCGTACTTGTCTGCGAACCTCGTAGACGTGAGTTTGAGACTCGTCGCAGTTATACTATAGTTCTTGTGCAAAATAAATTAATATTTCAGGGAACGTGAAGATAAAAACCGGATCAAAAGTATTACGTTATTTTGGTTATTGGTTTAACGTCGCAGCGACCCAGATATTTTTTATGGCGACGATGGGATAGCAAAGGGCTAGGAGTGGGAAGGAAGCGGCCGTGACCTTAATTAAGGTTCAGCCTGGTGAGAAAATGGGAAACCACGGAAAACCATTTTCAGGGCTGGCGACATTGGGATTCGAACCTACTATCTCACGGAAGCAAACTCGAAGGTGTGCGCCCCTAACCTCACGGCCAATTCGCCCGGTAAAAAATATTACGCAAATTGCAGCACACTTCATTTTCTACCTGAAATGAATATAGACCTAAACGTTGGATCTCTCTCTCTCTCCTTCTCCCCCCCTCTCTCTCTCTCTCTGTATATATTAATTTGAGGTAGAATATAAAGTTCGTCCGCCTCTGTGGTGTAGTGGTTAGTGTGATTAGCTGCCACACCCGGAGGCCCCGGTTCGATTCCCGGCTCTGCCACGAAATTTGAAAAGTGGTACGAGGGCTGGAATGGAGTCCACTCAGCCTCGGGAGGTCAACTGAGTAGAGCTGGGTTCGATTTCCGCCTCAGCCATCTTGGAAGTGGTTTTCCGTGATATCCCACTTCTCCTCCAGGCAAATACCGAAATGGTACCTAACTTAAGGCCACGGCCGCTTCCTTCCCTCTTCCTTGTCTCCCCTTCCAATCTTCCCATCCCCCACCAAGGCCCCTATTCAGCATAGGATGGGAGGCCGCCTGGGCTAGGTACTGGTCATCCTCCCCAGTTGTATCCCGCGATCTAGAGTCTGAAGCTCCAGGACATTGCCCTTGAGGCGGTAGAGGTGGGATCCCTTGCTCAGTCCGAGGGAAAACCCAACCTTGGAGAAGAAAAAAATTTCACTGCAGTTTGATTAATATTCTTATTCCCATTTTTACCTTCACATTCCCTCAAATTAAAAAATAATGTGTATAAAAAATGCAAGACTCGCACTCACGTCGTCGCGGTTCGTAGACAAGCGCGGTGAACACTCTCGGCCTCCACTCCATTTGAAAGCGTTGCAACTCTCCTCTATATATCCGTGCATTCGAATCGGGGATTCATAATTTTTTTGGAAATTACTCGCATTAGGTTGCGGACCTGACATGTTTAAGTAAAATGTGTTCGCGTGTTCTATCACCTCCACTTGGTCCGAAGCGGATCCTGCTTTATCTCATTTTATCTAAATTATTTTCGGAAACGAAAGCTTATTGATCTAAAGCCTTATACATGAATTATTGTTGAGTGTCACCCGACAGGCATATTAAGCTCATTGAAATCGATTGGACGCAGGGTCTGACCTCTCCTTTTAAAAACTATAAGCAACTGCTGCACTGGAGATACTGATAAGTTTCAATCTGTTGCAAACTCTAACTTACTCTATTTTCAATTTATTCGAGTACCTTGTTCATTATGGCTTTGATAATGAGATATCTTTGTAGAAATCTTTCTTCTGACGACTCTACAAGCAGTTTTTTCTTACTATGTGTCGCCCTTTACGTTCTTCAGTTTATGAATAGTCTTCATACAGCAGTAAAGCTTCAAACTTAAGTCTTCTACATGCCTCCATTTTGAAATTTTAGCGACTATTAAGAGGTTTAACACAGGGCTGCTGCCATGTTAATTTAACACAAGTATTAACAATTTGTTAGAGTGAACAATTCTTGATGAGACGACCGTTTTGTTAAATTATATGTTAAGCCTCCTTAACAGCAGTGTTAACACTTAACATTTGTTGAGGAAATCGTGCCTAAGTGTGAGTATATAGTCCGACGATTGAACATTTTATTTCATGAATATTTTAAATCTTTTTAATTTAAGTTAGTGAGTTGTACATTAGTTGATCAGTATGCAGCTTATCCATCCTCAAAGGCACGTTTTCAGCTGAGAGTGAGAAACGAACAACTTTTCAATTCAATTCTTGAATAATCGGGCACGGCCTGAGATACATAAATCTCAATTGCGATCATTTCAATTTGAATTTATATTTTACTGGAAGTTTCTCTTCCTGGTGCCCAACATTTACTTTCTATAGTTTATAAGGTCACTATATCATCTGGTCAAACGTATTAGGACATCTACTCAAAACTATAATCAGACCGTCCCTGTAGCACACTTCTTAAGAATGGCCATTAACACGAGGTGGAACCAACATTCACGACACTTCCACCTGTGTCGTGGAGACTTTCCGCTATGAATTCGTGTGATTCTGGCTGAAGATCAGTATCCAGATCTCTTCGTGACATGGGTCGCTGGCGTCTGGAGCGAAATCGGCGTTTCCACGGATGCAAGCTTGCAACTATTTAAAACTCGTATCGTGTAGACAACTCCCAAGGTATTAATAATAATGTCATTGGTTTTACGTCCCATAAAAGCCGTTTCATAAAAGCCGAGGTGCTAGAATACTGTCTCACAGGAGGTTTCTGTACGTACCAGTAAATATACCGATACGAGCTTGTATTTGTGCACTTTTCAATTTCGAAGGTCTTTGGAAATCTTTAAGAAAAAGTTGGAAAAACAACTGAAGGGAATCTGCCACCAGGGTAACAGCCCTAAATACAGATCATTGACGATTGATTGTGGTTGATTGACCACCCGAATGAGGGGGAATCGAACCTACCAATTTGGGGTCAAAAAGACTGCGCTCTACCATTCGAACCACTCAGCACAACAATGATGATGAGTAGTGGCAGCGGCAGAAGCAACAGCAGCAGCAGCAGCAGCAGCAGCAGATGTAGTAGTAGCAGTAGTAACAGTAGTATTTAAGCAATTGCTGTGGGAATGAGAATCATACACACGTAGATCCTCTGAATGAAATGAAATGAAATTGCGTATGGCTTTTAGTGCCGGGAGTGCCCGAGGACATGTTCGGCTCGCCAGGTGCAGGTCTTGTGGTTTGACTCCCGTAGGCGACCTGCGAGTCGTGATGAGGATGAAATGATGATGAAGACGACACATACACCCAGCCCTCGTGCCAGCGAAACTAACCAATGATTTTTAAAATCCCCGACCCTGCCGGGAATCGAACCCGGGATCCCTGTGACCACAGGACATCACTTTAACCATTTAGCCATGGAGCCGGACGATCCTCTGAATGAGAGAGGAATGTGGATAATTCTAATTTCTCTCTTATAATTGTATTTCTTCAACTATTTTAATAATGTTTTACGAAGCTCTTTTATGAAACGGGCTAATGCCTCGTAACCAAAATTTCTGAATTCACTTCGCTCTGTATTAAACTACTACCGTAGCTTTCAAGTTGTTTTACACCTTATAAATGTGCCAGTGTCTATCTAGCCTACATCACGAAGCGGCCATTCTTAATATGAATGACATTCTCTTTAACTCCCACTATTATTTAAACTTTGGTTTTATCGTTTTATTTAATTGGCAACTAAGAGTTCCTTAAGTAAGCCAAGGTGTAAAAATAACAAGCGAAAACTTTCAATTCCACACCTTTCACAGTAATTCAATGCCGCGCTCAGCGAACGGTACAGTCTAACATAGCATGAAAATCTTCAACCAGGAATAGCTTCTCCCAGAGAGATGGTTTCCTTCAACCATCTTTGATTTACCTGCATGGATATTTCTTCTCATTAGAGGAGTCATAGTAACAACGTCTATTATAGTAGGTTTAACCTTAGAAAGCCGGCCCCGTGGTGTAGGGGTAGCGTGCCTGCCTCTTACCCGGAAGCCCCGGGTTCGATTACCGGCCAGGTCAGGGATTTTTACCTAGACCTGAGGGCTGGTTCGAGGTCCACTCAGCCTACGTGATTAGAATTGAGGAGCTATCTGACGGTAAGATGGCGGCTCCGGTCTAGAGAGCCAAGAATAACGACCGAGAGGATTCGTCGTGCTGACCACACGACACCTCGTAATCTGCAGGCCTTCGGGCTGAGCAGCGGCCGCTTGGTAGGCCAAGACCCTTCAAGGGCTGTAGTGTGATGGGGTTTGGTTTGGTTTTTTTTAACCGTAGAAGCTAGGAGGCTTGTTGTGGTATGTGACTGTTGATAGGGCTTATCACGATCATAGACACGGAACCTGAAGTTTTACGTGGAATCTGAGCTACGGTATTGAGAAATACATTGCAAAACCCCTGCATCCATTGGCCAGGATTAGAATCGCCTTCGCTTTGGTGAGAAGCTATTGACGATGCCATTCAGCTATATCGCTCCGTATTTAAGAGTATAATCACTCAAAGTACTTTCACAGTCACCTTGTGTCTGTCTCTATGGATGAATGGTTAAATTGCTGGCCTTTGGTGCAAGGGTCCCGGATTCGATTCCTGGAATATCGGGGAATTTAACCGCCATGTGTTAATTTCTCTGGCACGGGGACAGGGTGTGCGTACCGTGTTCAGCATGGCTTCGAACCCTATCGTCGGCAGCCCTGAAGATGGTCTTCCGCGGTTTCCCATTTATACAGGGTACCCTAGGAGGAATGGTCAATATTCAGGGATATGACAGGAACGATCATTTGAAGCAAAAAAAATTATATCGACATATGCCCTATTCCGAATGGTTTCCGAGATAGAACACATTTAATATACATGAGGATCCTGTCATGCTGACCACGTAGTACTCCAATACCTGCAGGACATCTGACCTGGCAGCAGTCTTCCTGGCAAAGGAAAGCTCATAGGGAGCTCTACGTGCTTCTACACATATTATCAGAATATACACACTAATTACTCGGTATCGATAACCATGTCGCCTTATCCCTATTAATCAAAAAACTCAATTTCAATGCAATGATATTATGGTCTTCAGATCACTATATTTTTTGCCATTATGCCTAAGGGTGTATCTCAAAGACTTCAAATGTTTGGCAAATTACTAATTTCCTTTATAAGTCGAAGTTTAATGTTTTTATATTATGTTTTGGTACCAATTGCACTTCTTTAACTAAATCTTAGAGTACCTGGCTAAAACAGTTCCTGGTACATATTCTTCCCTCTCTGAATTAAGAAAATTCAAAAGATTTTCATATCTTAAATGCCCACCCTTCTTGCAGAACATATTTCTTAAGGTTAGAACATTATAAATCCCTTCTAGGGTTCCATCTAGTTTCGTGACCGGGTATGCTCCACTTCGAAAAACAGCCTCTACTTTGTACGGGCCTATAAACAAAGGGCAGAACTGAGCATATATTCTCTGCTCAGGGTTAGAAATAGCATGCTTGCGAATTGATACTAGGTCTCCCTGTTGGAGGGGTTGCCTGAATCTACAATTGCGCTGGCGACGTTCCCTGATGGTGGCGGCGTGCCTTAACCGTGTTAACGCATTGTCAAATTTCTCTTCCTGAGGAACGGCATTATCCGGAGGAATCTGCAGCAATTTATCCCACGGGTGTTCGGGCGTTCTCCCACGGTGCAGAACCATGGGAAGGTCACGTGTGGATTCGTGAATGGTGGAGTTCACTATTTTCTGTATGACAGGCAGGACTTCAATCCATTTCCAATGCCTGTCACTGCAGTAGATCCTGCAGAAATCGGCTAACTCGCGCATAACGCGTTCCGCGGGATTTGCCTCAGGGTGCCTGATAGAATGCATTATGTGACGAATTCCCATGTCTTCTAAGGCTTGCTGGAATTCCGCGGACGTGAATTGCGTGCCATGATCAGTTAGGAAATACTCAGGACGTCCAATCTCCGAAGATATATTCTTCCGTAATCGTCTTAGGATATTACCAGCATTTGCCTTCTGTATTGGCGATAACATCGTATATTTAGAGAATTCGTCGACCACTAAAATTACGTGTCTGTTCCCCCTGGTCTCCCCATAATTTCCCCAAGCTTCTCTGGGATCAGATATCTGGGAAACTCTCGTAATAGGGCATTATTGGGTTTCATCCTCTGGCATAAATCACAAGACCTTAAAATCCTTCTGGCGTCCCTTCGAATGTATTCCCATGTGAATTTCTCCTTGATTAAAGCGATGACCTTACCTGTGCTGGCATGTCCTGACAATGAATGACAATGCCACACAATAGCAATGCGGATTTTAGGAGGTGCATAGATGTGACCCTTGTTTTTGCTGATATCAATAAACTTCAAAAGTAATCCATTTAGAAACAGAAGTTCTTGGCTAATCGAACGATGCGTGGAAAATCGGCGTCAGTTATAGGAATGGCTCCCTAGAAATACCGAATAAGCTCTCGGCTTTTTCCGTCTCTTCGCTGCATTTGTGGCAGATATCGCATCTTCAGTAAGAACTCCTCGTCAGCATCGCCGAGTATCTCAATCGGAAGGGCCGAAATGATTTCTGTTGGGTTGGCCAACAAATTTCTCTTGCCAGGTTTATGCTTTACAGTTAGGATAAACTATTGAATAAACAAAGCCCATCTAGTCACCTTCTCATTGGTCATATCCGACGACATGATAAAAGTCAAAGCTTTATGATCCGTAAATAGGGTTATCGGGAAACCATAAACGACTTTCTTCCAGTACTGAAGCGAGAAAATAATTGCCAGGGCCTCTAATTCAGTGATGGTCTATGAACGCTCATGTGAGCGCAGCTTCCGACTTGTAAAAGAGATGAAAAGTTTATGTTCTGTCTGTTCCGGATCAATTTGATATAGGTTCGCTCCAATCCCAACGGTGCTGGCATCACACTCGATGTAAAACGGCCATGAGAAGTTAGGGCACACCAGTTTTACGTAGTTCCTTAATATGTCCTTTGCTTAATTAAAGGCCACCTCGCATTCATCCGTCCATTTCCAACGGTTGTTTTACTTTAAAATTAATGCGGAGGTGCCACTGTCTTTGTGTATCTTGGACAATGTTGGACAAAAAACTGGAAATACCAAAAACTTGTCGTACCTGTATGATCCGTAATGGCCTCGGGAATTCAGTGATACACTGAATTTTAGCGGGGTTGGGTTGAATTCCGCTACCGATAATTATATGGCCTAAGAAAAGGACAGAAGTCTTAAAAAGCTTACTCCTGTTGGCGTTAATCTTAAAGTTTTTAAACTTCTAATTCCTGCAAAACCAACTGCACGTCCCTGACATGTTGTTCGAAGGTGTCGGAGGCTATTAAGATGCCATCCACATAAATGGTATATATAGCTTTGACCTCTTTTTAAAGCTGGCTCTCCAATGCCCTAATGAGCCCAGCTCCCGAGTTCTTAAGGCCGAATGGAATCGATTAAAAACGTAGGTGACATTATCGAACAGGAATCCAGTAAACAATCGGCTCTCAGCATACAAATTGATGTGGTAATAGAAAGAATTACCGTCCTAACAACTGTAGAAGTCCTTTCCATTAAAGCGCCGTATAATATCCCTTAGAAGAGGAGGACGGTCATACTCCAATACGATGCTTTCATTAAGGCCGCAAACGTCTAGGCACAACCTTATGAAACCATTAGGCTTTCAGACTATCGCCAATGGGTGATATACGGGGTGACACATGGAGAAATTATGCCATCGTTCTTCATCTGGCTATAAATGCTTTTGCCTCGTCCCGATATTTCTCAGGAACTGGATATGCTTTCCGTTTATAACGAGAACTATCATTAACGTTGAGGTGATACTCGAAACCTTGAATTTCCTCTGGTTTCTCGTCAAAGACATTCGGGTTTAATTTAAAAACCTCTTGTCTAGCCGAATCAAGCTTTGCTTCGAGTCCTGGTTCTTCAATTGCACTGGTTACGGATCCTAATAAAGTAGCGCCGACAACGGAACATTCATCGAATACGGACATTTCCTCGTCCATTCAATGGTTTGCCATTTTAATAGCTTTACTGCGGCTAGCGCATCCTAGCATTCAGCGGGCTTATCCATGTCGCTACCGGGTTCTTCGGCTGGGATTCCCTCTTCACGAATTTCCGTATGATAACGATCCACCAGCTGCAATTCTACAGTCTCAGCGTTGCTTAAGCTCACAAGATTCGATTCGTAATTTATAGTTCCCTTATACTTGATCATGAATTCATATCCCAATAGAACATTGAAATTCAGACGTGCAATGACAAGAAATATATGTTCGAAAAGAAATAGCTCTATCTCGTAAAAGAGCGTAATGTTCCTTCTCACTGTCACAGTTCCTCAAGTATTCGTGTACGAATCATATAATTCACAACGTCACTGAATTACGAAGTATGCGTAATGTATTACGGCGTATTTACAGTTCATTAAACAGTCTATTCACACGAATTGGTTTCAAATGGTACAGTCTGTTACGAAAATTAGCAAACAGTCTTTATGCACAAGTTAAAGTGGTTTTAGACTTTGATAATATTTAAAATAGTTCATGTGTTGCTAACCTACACTTACGATGTTCTAAGTTGAAACAGTTCATGACCATTACAATTTAAATTAGTCGTGTTAGCTTCAAGTTTGTTAAAATTATTCACACGGAAATCGAGATATTTTATAATGTCAAATACTGACGAAATATTACAAGTCTTATGACTTCAATGTTATAAACGCAATACTTTCCGAGGTTCGAATGTTCCTGACAAATTCTAAGTCCTACAATTTATAGGTTACTCACTGGTGTTCACATAAGCTAAGTGTCAACTTGCTGTCGGAATTTATACCAGTAATGTGACGTTCCCGCAGAATGAACACTGAGTTCGACTTCACTTGTCGCGAGCAGCATGACAGGCGAGCCAGCTGTGAAGGATTTGAAATGACTTGCTTCGGTCCGGTCCGCTGCTTATATTCCGTAATGCCAAGGTTACTCGCCACGTCACTAGGAGAAATGTGGTTCCTTTCTCGCTTATATCTCTTGAACGCCTTGATGGAATTTGTTGACATTTGCATATGTTTGCCTTCAGAACACTAGCTACACGATGAGGTATGTCTCATTTCTGTATCTTCATCGGTTAAAAGTTAGAAATTTTTATTTCCAGTACATTCGAGTGAAAGGCATACAACATATGGCACTGACGTCACCCGCAGTTTCAACGCTCGTGACGTGTCCTGCTTGCCACGACGAACTTCGTATCGAGCTCACATAAGATGTCGGGCACATCAACACATATTACTGCCGTCCTTTCCTAAATATTCCGATAACTTTTAGAATAATGTACCTGGCTAAAACAGTTTCTGGTACACTAATTTCCTTTATAAATTGAAGTTTAATGTTTTTATGTTATGTTTTGGTACTAATTGCACTTCTTTAACTAAATCTTAGAGTTAAAACTACATTGTTTAGGAAATCATGACACTAATAATTCGCTTATGATTTCAATAAATTTTGAGAAACGCCATAATTAAGCCAGAACAGTATGTCATTGAAGGCTCTGGAATAACCATCTCCGAGGCCAGGCGAGCAATCAATCTTGCCAAAAGCCGAAAATTTGCAGGGCCAGACGACATCCCTGTGGAAATTTTGAAGGTTTTTCGGGAGAAATGCGTCAAAATATTAACAAAGGCTGTAAAATAAAGGGCATAATACTGGCATCATCCCAAAGACTGGCTTAGATCAACATTCATTAACTTGCCAAAGTATGAAGCAGCTTTAGAATAATCATCCTTATGACTCACACCTTGAAAGTACTCCTCAAGATTGTTTTGTTAATTGCTTTACGTCGCACCGACATAGATAGGTCTTATGGCGACGATGGGACAGGAAAGGCCTAGGAATGGGAAGGAAATGGCCGTGGCCTCAATTAAAGTACAGCCCCAGCATTTGCCTGGTGTGAAAATGGGAAACCACGGAACACCATCTTCAGAGCTGCCGACAGTGGGTTTCGAACCCACTATCTCCCGGATGCGACCTCACAGCTATGCGCTCCTAACCGCATGGCCAACTCGCCCGGTAAATCAAAATGATTCACAGTCGAATTCGTCAGAAATGCGAGGAAAATGTGAGCGAATCTCAGTTTGGATTCCGCAGCGGTCTAGGCACCCATGAGACCTTGTTTGAAATTCAAGTGCTATTCCAGTATTGCAGGGATATCAAGTGCGATATGTACGCCTGTTTCTTTAACTCCTCCTAGGCCTTTGTTAGGTGTCTTCACGACAAAGTGATCAATGCGAAGATGAGCACAGGGGTGGACTGAAAAGACACCGGTATAGGTTGAAACTTCTACTGAGGTCAAAAAGTTATTATGTGCGTCGAGAACAAGCCCTCCGAGCCAGTGGCGAGCTCTAGAGGCACGCGATGCTGTTCTTCAACCTATAGTTTACTCCGAACAAGTCTTTAGAGAAGTGCTCGACGACGCGTCGGACGGAGTAATGGTGAAAGGTGAAGTCATCAACAACACACGCTACACAGACGACACCGTACTCCAGGCATGTCAAAGTCACAAGCTGACTGATAACTCTGCGTGCATGAGGAACAGCTGTTACTAAAGCTAGCGCAGGATGTTATCAGATAGCGCAAGCCTGGAGGGGGGTACATTACACATTCAGAACTACGGTACTCCGTGCAGCACTGTATATATCCTTTCATATAAAGACATATATGTAAATGTGTTCAATTCTGTGTTTGCATAAAATGCGCGAGACACCATGCTTTATAATCACCGTGTACTAGGGAAATAAACAATTACTTTAAAGCAGGGCATCTCAGGGTGCATGCGCCCGTGCACTGCACGGCGCAAGGTGCAGGAGACGACTTCATTAGGTTGACCAGAGTGCAAAACCCCACTCCACTTCCCCGACACCTGTCTCATCCGTTCGGCCTGTCTTCGCCTTCTCAACCTTCCCCGCTGATTTTCCCCTCACTGCGAAATGTGTGTGTGCAGTGAGCGGTGACACTGTTGTATGGGACAATGTTACCGGTGTTAAAAACACTCTTCTTTCAATTTGGTTTGAGCAGACAATTTATCTTCTCTACCTCTTATTTTATTTTATCTTTGCAATGATACCAGTTATGCCTGCAACAAGGGACCGGCTGACAGCAATTCTGAGAGCCTTCTTTAAATTACAATCAGAAATAGGCCTACTAGCACGCAATCTAGTTTTTGTACAAGCCAAGACAGGAAAAAATACCTTTAACATATGCCTGCTGAACCAAACATAGAAATAATCTTAGCTGCTTCTCGATGCAGCTTAGGAAAATCTTCCTTCGACAAATTCTCGTAGAATTTGAGCAAAGCCTTTGCATTGGAAAATAGGTCGTTTTGATTAACTTATCACATAATTATTGTCCCACGGATTAAGCATTTGGCTTTATCGTCACTACTGACAAAAATGGGAAAGTTCCCAGTTCGATTGAAATGGATTTTAGGAAGTCTTTGCCTTCTTCGAAACAGGTTGCTCGAGTATTATGTTGTTGTCATGCGCTTATCTATTTCACTGATAAACAAGCCGTCTATCACCGAACGCTTCGTCGCTCTCAGCACACTACACCATCCGAGTCAAGCCGAGTTGAGTCGAATCGGACCGATCCAGAGTGCACGGAGTCTCTGCGCCTCGATTTGCACACGTGAGATTTTGGGCATTTGAGAGGTCCTGCTTTAAAGCTTGCCATAAAATACAGTCGCTTGCATAAGGGGTCGTCCATCTGTCCTTTCAATATACAGTATTGAACACCAAGAATTCATTACAAGGCTTCGGGTACGTTCAGAAACGTATATACAGTGAATATGCACTGTATACGTACAATAATACCGGCAGAATATACTGTACCTCTTGCACGTCAATACTCTTTAATTTAAAAAATGAGTGTGGTTGGGCTAGGAAATGACAACGCAAAAGTATTCGTCCGCCTTGTGCACTGTCTTATATAACGAACACAGCATTGAGGAAGTGAGACACATCACCAGGCTCAGTCCATCAGTTATACGCACAATATTTGTGAGTCAACATCTGGTGCATGCCCCGATTACAATGGGTAAGATGAGGGAACGAACTGTTGTTGAACACTGACGAATTATCCAACTCCACCAACTTGGTAATTCAAAAAGAGTAATTGCTGAGAAAACAGGAATACCGCGAACTTCAGTCGCAAATATCATTCACCGATACAAGACCAGTGCAACTGTACTCAACAGAACAAGAACTGGGCGGCCAAGGAAGCTGACAGCACGCGAAGAGCGAAGCATTATACGCACCCTCCAGAAAAATCCCCATGTATCTGGACCTGTGCTTCGAACGGAAGTACAAACCTCAACTGAGAAGAACATCAGCACCAACACCGTACGACGTGTGTTACACAGAGCTGGTTTTCAGGGGAGTACAAGCCGGAAGAAGCCCTGGATAAGTGAGGTGAACCGTAAGAAGAGGCTGGCGTTCGCCAAACAGTACGTTAAGAAGCCACCAGCATTTTAAAAACGCGTGTTGTTGACGTACGAAAGAAAATTCTGTTTTTTTAATTGCTCTGAAAAAAAAACGTGTACGGACAAAGAAGAACGCCGAGCTCCAAAGTCAAAATCTGCAGCCAACCGTAAAAAATGGAGGAAGTTCCTATAATGGTATGGGGGTGCATGCCGGTGGCTAGGGTAGGCAACTGCCATATAATACCTGAACGGATGGTGTATTTGAATATATTAAAGCAACACTTAACACCCAGCGTAGCAAAGTTAGGACTTGGTAGTGGGTACTTCTTCCAGCAAGATAATGACCCTAAGCACTCCGGGTTGTTAGAGAATGGCTCCTCTACAATACACCACATGTGCAGCAGACACCACTCCAGTCCCCAGACTTAAACCCCATAGAGCATTTATGTGCGGATTTAAAATGTAAACTGAGCAAGCAGCGTATTCCAAATAAAGAAGATCAGAAGCAATACTTAATGGAAGAATGGCCCAAAATAGGCTCGGAAGTGACAGGAAAACTGGTGACATCTATGCCGAAACGCCTTCAAGCCGTGATTGATTCCAAAGGACGTTCGACGCTCTACTCATGCTTAGGAAATGACTGAACATCCCTTGAGTTCTTATTGTGGACGAATAGTTTTGCAACGTGACTTTTCTGCAGGCAGTGCGATTAGTTTCTATGTGTTCCAAATGTCAGTGCTTAGGGTGCTATAAATTATGTCGTCAGATGTTCAGATGACAAATGAAACATACTATTACTTATTTACAATTAACTTTTTTATTGTATTGGTGTTATTGGCTATTGTCCTCACATGACGAGTGCGGACGAATAAAAATGCGAGCGGCTGTATGAAGTACAAAATAAAAGCCACTTACTTTGTTACGAATAATTATGAAGCAAAATAATGCGGAATACTATGCCGCTCCTATATCACTTCTGTAGCAAAACGTTATGTGTTTATAAACTTAAACAAATGAAAATAGGCTTCGATAAAAGTAACATCCCCAAGTAACCGTAGTGATACAAAAGTACAGAATTAAAATCGTACACTAACAGATTACTGTGTCAATCCTTGCGCTAAAGCCTTTGTACCTGTATGTTTCAACCATTACGTGTAGACGAATACATGTAACTGTAGCCTGTCATCAGTAGGCGTCCACAGCACTGAATCAGCAACGTGGGAATGTACAAGGCGACTGTGAGGAAGAGACTTGCCTCCGCGTGCGCAGGTATTTCTAGCACGGGCACTGCGCTTACAGTGCCGTACACATTGCCGACAGTACTGAGGGACTAAAATCTCTTAGATATGGTGTGCCATGCCAGCTTTCACTAAGGCTTCGGTATTAATGTAAAAACCTGAATACATGGTCATCAGCAAACATGAAGTGCCACTCAACTCAAGGCTAATTCAGATGCAGCATAGAACAAGCAAGAAAAACCTTCATTAAAATGGAAAATATGCTACGCAGACATGACCTCAGCCTAAACTTGAAGAGGTGAATAGTGAGGCGTTATGACTACCACACGTATTTACGGTGTCAAAGCTTGGACAGTAACCGATGCCTTGCAAAAGAAAACCAAGCCTTTGCAATGTAGATGTACAGGATCCAACATGTGTCCAATGAAAATGTCCTGCGACGTATTGCTTGTCAGTCTGAACTCATGTTTACCGTTAAGAATAGGAAAATGCAGTATAATGCCCAACGAGTCCGAGTACCGCCTCCTACAGTTCTTCTTGTAAGGATAAGGAAAGATCAACGGGAGAAGAGGACCTGGGAGGAGGACTTCTTGTTTGGATAAAACCCGAGGAGTTCTTCAGATCTTTCATATCAAAAGACAACGTCGCTATGATGATCGCCGACATCCACAATGGTTAAGGCACCAAAAAGAAGAAGAAAACGAAATGAGATGTGGGTACTTTGCTTAGGAACTAGGTGATACCGAGCTCGATAGCTGCAGTCACTTAAGTGCGGCCAGTATCCAGTATTCGGGAGATAGTGGGTTCGAACCCCACTGTCGGCAGCCCTGAAGGTGGTTTTCCGCGGTTTCCCATTTTATACCAGGCAAATGCTGGAGCTGTACCTTAATTGAGGCCACGGTCACTTCCATACCACTCCTATCCCCTTCCTGTCCCATCGTTCGACGTAAAGCAATTTGTAAAAAAAAAAAAAAAGGTGAAGTGAACCCTAAACATTAAAATAGCAACAATACTCAACATTAATAATAGTTATGATACGCCCAGTTGGCTTAGGACGGCAGTACAATTCTCCGATTGTTCTGCTTCTCATCGAAAGAGTTGGCTACTAGGTACAGATCGTGTAGTTGTAACCTTGCATTCGGGAGACAGTGAGTTCGGACCTCATTGTCGGCATCCTGGATACAGTTTTCCATGATTTCCTGTTTTCACACCAACGGAATGTGATTAGCGCAGTGGCTTAATTGCTGACTTTCCTCTTAACAAGCGAGGTTAGAATGCCGGTAGTGGAATTTTCAGTTGAAAAATCATGTGACGGCAGAATAGGTATCGGACATCAAACACCAGATCAAAACATAAAGTGAGTCAAGAGAGAGTATGATGACGCCCCAAAAGTATCTGGAAAAACTGCAGAAAATTTTGAAGTGGCCACGGCCATTAATTTTTATTTTTAAAAGAGTATTTATTTCTGCTTCCTTCAAACAAAGGCTTTCATAGGCAAAGCATGCTGAACAATGAAGAGGGACACATTCTAAAGAAATAAAGCTCTGACCGTCTCCTTAAACTATATAAACTTCATAATTTTAATTTCAAGAAGAGTTTCATCAAATGGTTTTTTTTATTATGGCCGGAGAGCCCTTCAGAGCGGCGAGGGCAATAGCAGTAATAAAGGCGTTATCCAACGAAGATTCACACATAATTCTGAGAAAAAGTATGGCACCGTTCAGCTCGCTCCCACCATCAAGCTTATTACTTGAATGGATGTGTGGTGATAATTTTTCCAGATAGTAGGGGATGGCGGGCTCGTAGTTTCTGCTCTTTTCTTTATGGACCTCCTCTGGCCGACGGTCGTGATCATCAGTTCTTAAGGTGGGATCGATGTTGTAGACAGATGTTTGACCAGAAGGAATAACTAGCATGTCAATTCTGCGACATGATCCATAGACAGACAAACCATGGACCTCCTCATGTACTGTATATATAATGTGCCTGAGGGCACTGGTAATCCCTTCCCAGTCATATTCTAGTGTTGTTGAAATCCTCTCTGCGTTAGTGCGAGGCTAACTTAAAACAACAATCATCGCCACCATAAGACCTGTCTGTGTCGGTGCGACGTAAAGCCACTAGCAAAAAGAAAAAAAAGAAAGAAAACAATCACTACATTTCTGCTTCTCGACATTTGGTTGGTAGCTACCTAAGACGTATCCCCTCGAGCCGTGGCAACAAGAGAGTTCACATCCCCCTCCCTCCATCCTATTTCCTTAAACAAATAAGTGGGCAGCAATTTAGATGGAGGGCATGAGCATTATATTCAGTGTCTAGAATATATTTAATGTAGATTAAATTTGCTTTAAACACAACTCATTACACACCTGTATAATTTACATCGAGCTATTATATCTCTCTCAAAATTGTAGATCACATTAAAGCACTATTCTGGAAAGGTCACGATATCGTTCACTTCGTAGAAACAGACGAAAGGGTCACCTTGCGATTAACCCCACTTTACTGGTGAGATACCGTGTTGCCATGTCGTCAACTCAGCTAACACGAACCCCTTATTAATTACGAAAATAAACTACTTACGGAGTCAGTTTTTTTGGCTGATCCATTGCTCAGTGAGATGTACAGATGTGTGAAGGTTAAAATATTCACAAGGGGAATCTGTAATTTAGCGAACATCTTTGTCGAGCTTACATAGATACAAAATCAGTACCTATTTGGAACTTCTCTCAAATAGCCTTTAATTTTCGAGATGTTTGCGTTTCAATTTAAATACCAGTTACAAACTGTCGTATAACCGAGTATTCAGAGAACCATTGTAGTAGCGTAGTGCTAGCTGGCTCAGTAATATAAGGTACACAGGTTCGAACTCCTTTTTCATATACTTCCACAAAAAATGCTTGTTTTAAGTCTCACCTACACAGACAGGTCTTACGAGGAATAAAGCGACCGTGGCTTTTATATTAAGGTACAGCCCCACCATTTTCCTGACGCAAACAATGGGAAAGCACGGAAAACTATCTTCATGGCTGCCGACAGTGCAGTTCGAAGCCAGTATTTGACTATCACCTGAATGTACGCTCACACTGCGTAGCCAACTCACTCGGTCAAATTATTTTTATCCCTGCGTTTGTTCTAACAGTATGTCTCTTTTTAAAAATATATTTTGATTGACGGTGTATTTCGAAACAAAAAATAAGTTCCCAAAACGGAACTGTAATTAAATTTCATCGGCCGGGAATAATTAGTATTCAAACTCTTTAGCCTCTTAAATCATGAAAATACAAGCGTTTCTCCCCTGTGTGGCAGAGGGCTCGTCACTTGGACTGCAATATATTTCCAAGATGCGGGCAGCTAGGTATTTCATCATACTGGTTAATCGTAACGAATAGCACATAGGCTATAGAGGTTTTCTCCTAACAGACAGCCGTAAAATAAAAGGAAGAACAAAAGAGTATAAGTTTCACAAACGAGATTTTTTTCAGCTGGATGACACAAATACCTAAGTCAGAGTAGAGGAAATGACCGATAACGAAACTAACAATAATTTACTTCATATTTCAGGAAATACTGAGAAGCGAAAGGAAGAGAAAAGTAAAGATACAGTTGGTGGTTTCGAACCTCACCTTCGGCAGCCTTGAAGATCGTTTCTTGAGGTTTCGCAGTTTCACAACACGCAATTGCTGGGCCTGTACGTTAATTAAGGCCACGACCGCTTTCTTCTCAGTCCAAGCCATTTCCTACCCCATTGTCACCGAAAACCTGTGAAGTTAAAACAGTAGAAAAATGAAAAGTATAAAGGAAGGAAAGGAAGTTTGATGGCAACTCGAATCCGTACACGTTACTTTACGAAGTCCAAGCCATGACATCGACAACTCTTCTCTGACTGCTGGCTTATACAACGGCTTAAACCTTGTTTTTAAAATAGAAATTCGAAACTCTCGTAAGAACGACCAAATAGGTTTTGATTTTTGCCCAGGTAAATTAACCTCATGAGAGCTCGAAAATATCGGTGTCCAGCACTTCATAGACTTTCCTCGTCTTAGGGAAAGTTAGCAGTTAACGAGAATTACCTTACTTTTCATCACCGAATGAGTGACTTCGTGGTTTGGGTCATGTCGCTGTCAGCTTCCATTCGGAAGATAATGGGTTCGAACCCCACTGTCAGCAGCCATGAAAATGGTTTTCCGTGGTTTCCCATTTTCACAACAGCAAACGGTGGGGCTGTACCTTAATCAAGGCCACGGACGCTTCCTTCATGCTCCTATCTCTTTCCTATCCCGTCGTCGCCATAAGACCTATCTGTGTCAGTGCAATGTAAAGTAAATTAATTAAAGTAATTTTTTTAAAAATATATACAGGTAACCCAAAGGTCCACTAATATTTCACGAGGCAATACTTCACGGAATATTGGAGGTAGAGGGATTATACTGTGATTGGCACACACGATTGACATCACATGGAGTTTTATTGACACCAAAATAAAGTAAATACAGTAAAGGCTTTTCTGGTAACGTCAACATGCCGCGATTGCAGGCGCATGTGACGCCCTCTCTCACAGTCCACGGGTCTCATGCGGCATCACTTACATGTTGCTGTCCAGCACCATCTTTTGGCCTGTTTGTGCACTCGTTGTTATTGTCAAATAAACCCCATGTCATGCCAATTATGTGTGTCAATTATTACCTCTCTGCCTCCAATATTCCATGAAGTATTGCCTCTTTAAATGTTAACCGACTTTTGCGTTATCGTGTAGCTTTTATGTACACTTACCTTTCGGAATAGTAACACGGAACTTTTTGTTCGGAAGCCGTAACATTCAGTGTTGCTCAGTAAGAGTTACTAGAACTACTTGTTGCATTTCATTCCGTTAACACGTGATAACTACCAAACTAATTAGAAACGGACCGGGCTGAATTGCTCAGATGGAAGAAAGCTGGCCTCCTAACCTCAAGTTGGCGGGTTCGATTCCGACTCGGGCTGGTGGTATTTGAAGGGGCTTGAATAGGCTAGACTCGTGCTGGTAGACTTAACTGGCACGTAAAAGATCTCCTGTGGGACAAAATTCGGGCACCTCCGTGCCTTCGAAAACAGCAAAAGTATTTAGCTGGACGTAAAACCATAACATTATTAACTGGGAATGGAGTAAATCTAAAAATGTAGAAGCACAAGTTGTCTACCTCGTATTGTACGGTTAGCACGCTTACCTCTCACTCTGAGGCTCTGGGATTGATTCTCGGCCAGTCCGAGGATTTTAATTCTTGACTAAGGTCTAGAGTGGAGTTCACTTAGCCTCGGAAGACCAAATGACTGCTATGGGAAACAGCTAACTCGGTCGCGAAAGCCGAATAATACAGCTGATGATGTCCCCGATCTGAGCACGAGGCATTCCAGTATTTACAGGTCATCTAGTTAGTCACAGTTGTAAGTAATAATGTTGTTGTCACGTCCTACCAACTACTTTTAAGGTTTTCGGAAACGCCGAGAAGCCCGAATTTCATCTCACATGAGTTCTTCTTTTAAATTACCGACACAAGGCTGACATATCTGAGTACCTTTAAATACTACCTGATAGAGCAGGGATAGAACCCGCCAACTTGAGCTCAGAAGGCCGGTGTTTTACCATCGGAGCCACCCAGCTGGCAGTAGCCGTCGTCTTGATATGTCAAGACCCTCGTGGTAGTTGCGCGAGAAGTTAGTTTATTTAATGAACTAATATGTTTGTTTATTTTTGTTCGTTGTTTATTTATTTATTTATTTATTTATTTATTTATTTATTTATTTATTTATTTATTTATTTATTTATTTATTTATTTATTTATCGAGAAGTACACGTTAAGTAGAAGTAAATAATCATATCAATTGTTTAGACACATTGTTTTTCCAAGCTATTTCTCGATTATTCCAGGTCAGCACTACATGTGGATTAAGCCCCAGTGTTATGGCCGGATACTTTCCCTTACACCAACCCTACGTGGAGGGGTGTATTTATTGTGTGTGTAGCCTATCTGTGGTGTTTGGTAATGTGATGCGGTGTACAGTACGTACATCATAGGTGGGCAATGGGAGAGCCCCGGTCTTTGAGCTAACGGCATGAGCGCGGGAAGAGCCGAGAGCAGCTGATTTCTAATGCACTCATGTTCATAAAAAGCTTGAAAGACTAGAGATAGGAAGTTCATATTCACAAGACGTGTGCATTAGTATGTTCTGAAGAAATGATTAACATTTGAACCATGTCGGCCCTCAGGTTCAAGGTCCACATCAATAACTCGGCCCACCACCAGCGACTGATAAAATGCGCCTGCGGCTCTCGTTGTCGCTATAAACTGAAGTCAATGGTTCAGTGTGACTTGAAAAGATGTGCAGGATGCCACGCAGACGTATGCCAGAACCGTATCATCAAGTTAGTGGGTTTGAAAGAGAGTGCATTATTGGAATGAGAGAACGTGATGCATCCATCCGGGAAATTGCTGCTGGAGTGGGACGAAGTGTGTCGGCAGTGCAACGGGTGTGTAGAGAATGGTTCACAGAAGGCCGTAGAAAACGACGAGATGGGTCTGGTCCACCACCCAGACCATCCCCCTAGAAGATCGACACCTCATCCAAATGGCATTGCAGGACAGATCTGCGTCCTCCTCGGCTCTGGCGCAACAGTGGAACAGTGTAACACATCGTACACTATCAGGAGTGACAGTCCGTCGCCGTTTATTACGTTCTGGGTTACCGGCGCGACGTCCACTTCTCCGCCTACCTTTGACTAATGTGCATACACATGCTAGACTGCAATGGTTATTGGAATGGCGTTACTGGGGACAGGAATGGCAGCAGACAGTGCTTTCGGACGAATCCAGGTTTTGTTTGTTTGAATATGATGGCCGCATTTTGGTTCGCCGCAGACAGGGGGAGAGGATTCACATTGACTGCATTCGCACAAGCCATACAGCGCCAACTCAAGGCCTTATGGTGTGGGGTGCTATTGGGTACAACCACAAATCACAGTTGGTGCGTGTCCAGGGCACTGTGACCAGTTTGACCCACGTTAATAACATCCTGCGACCCGTAGCCATACCCTTCCTGCACGACACCCCAGGCGCCATATTTCTGCAGGACAATGCGCGACCACATGTTGCTGCATGAATACGTACCGTCTTGTTCTCACAGGATGTCAGACTGTTGCCCTGGCCCGCCCGCTCACCGAATTTGTCGCCAATCGAAAATGTGTGGGATATGGTGAAAGGACGGGTGCGGCGCTGTGACCCAATGCCAACCACCAAAGTTGAACTGTGGAACCAGGTGAATGCAGCATGGATAACTATACCCCAGGACGCCATTCGCGCCTTATACGCGTCGATGCCATCAAGCATGGAACAAGTTATCAGTGCCCATTAAGGACCCAGTGCCCACTAGGCAACAGAACACATGCTGAACATAGGTGACCGAAATGCTAATCGTTTCTGCAGAGCATACTAATGAACATGTCCTGTGAGTACCTGAGTATATTACGCAATACAATTGTATAGTTCGTTCGTCGTTCATTGTTTATGCTGTATTCCTAAACAATCTTTCTATGTAGGCCTGCAGAGTTTCTATGAATACAGGTAGCAGTCAAACGAGTATTTAGTTATCACATATCAAAATGGCAGTTACTGCCCACCCTCATCGGAGGGTCTGCCTTACAAGGGCTGCACTCGGCTAGAAATAGCCACACGAAATTATTATATCCCATATAAAAATGATTAATTTTCTTTTCTACGCATAACCTAATGAAATGAATTATATGAATATATATGAGCCTACTTACCAAAAGGCTTTCGACCGAGCTCGATAGCTGCAGTCGCTTAAGTGCGGCTAGTATCCAGTATTCGGGAGATAGTGGGTTCGAACCCCATTGTGGTAGCCCTGATAATGGTTTTCCGTGGTTTCCCATTTTCACACCAGGAAAATGCTGGGGCTGTACCTTAATTAAGCCCCGGCCGCTTCCTTCCCACTTCTAGCCCTGTCCTGTCCCATCGTCGTCATAAGACCTGTCTGTGTCGGTGCGACGTAAAGCAACTTTGCAAAAAGAAGGCTTTTGTACCTATACAAAATAATTATTTTGTTTTCTCACCGTAATCTAATGCACTGAATAGAACAAGGCATTAGGCACAATGAAACTGTTAATAGTCTAAATCTGTTTAGATATGCGCCCCTTCGCATGCAAGCAGCTGCTAGGCTGTACCTTCCGTCAGAGCGCATACTATGGTCCTTTACCTGCCTGAGCTGAAGTGCTGCCTACTGAGCCGAATTGTGCCCACCTTTGCTACATATGAAGATACGTATATTAAAACGAACACACACACCCATTCCCCGAGCCACGGGAATTAACCATACGTGGTTAAATTCGCCAGCTCGGGTGAGAATCAAACCTGAGTCCCTCTGAACCGAAAAATACTGATATGAAGCTGAAATAAAAGCATAAGCGGATGTGGGAGATTAAATAATACCTACGAGATTAAGACGTAATTTAGACGATGTACACTATAATCTTACGCTAAGGGGGAGAAAAATGGGTTCTTCGTACTCGGAGGAGAAAGAGTTTGCCAACAGATGTCAGACAGGAAGGATGGATGAACGCAATCCTGCACATTTACTTCAGTTTACGTCCAATTTTCGCCGAGTACTTCTCACGAATTATAAGTCCTCCGGAGGTGGCAACATTACTGTAACTTGTTCTGGTAATTCTAATCTATAATCAATTATTTGCACATTTGAGCAATGTAGAGATTAACTACGTTGTTACGTGAATCTTATAATAGGAAGTTGAGAACAATGCTCATGATTCCAAGTAGACGGCAGATTGGAAATAGTTAAGTAAGATTGCGGTTAATAACACCTCAAGAAAACTACGATTCTCTTTAATTGGTAATCGAGGAGGGCGGAGAATGAAAGGGCTCTATCGATAACGCTATTACTTTCAGCATTCATAACTTAAATGGAGAGAAAAAGAAGTAAAATACAGTTTTGAGACGTTTAAATGTAATTTCCTCTGGTCAGTTTAAAAGGATCGGCATGATTAGCCTTTTACAACTTATCGCTGGCCTACAGTGGGAGCCTTATCTTAGAATTCTCTCTGAGAAAGGAATGGTGTACTGGAAGTTGTTACATTCTACCCCAACCCCTCTTAGAACCACAAAATGTTGGCCTGCTGCGCGGGTGGTCCATGAACTGAGTACCACGGATACTTGAAACTTAGTCTACTAAAGTGCAAAAAAACGGCATCGATTTTAAAATGAATTTATGCTATAATTACGGGTTGATATACATTTTTTCAGAATCCTGATACAAAATTAATAGGTATTCCCGTTTCCAGTGACAGTTCCTTTGAATGTTCCGCTTAACGTCGTTCGTTTCAGAGGACCCCGGATTTGATTCCCGGGCGGGTAGGGGATTTATTACGTCTGGTTAATTCCACTGACCTGAAGACTGGGTGTTTGTGCTTGTCTCAATACACAATACTCACACCACATTACCAACAAAAAAAGAATCACGCTACAGTGACTGCATCTCTCCACGTAATATTAGTGCCAGAAAGGGCATTCAGTCTCAGAACAGGGGCAAATCGACATGTGTGATGCAGTTCACGCCCGTGACCCCACTAGGGCGTGAGAAAAGTGGTGGATGAAGAGGTTCTGCTCCCTGGAGACAGTCTCTCAACTGTCAACTGTCACCGGTTTTATTACTGATCTCCTTGGCTCCTAGGTTCTATCCTTAGGATTCTTTCAAACTGCGTATGGTTATTTCCTCTAGCTCGGGGACTGGGTGTTTGTGTTTGTTCTAGTACACACGTCTTCAAGTTCAACAAGACACCATCAAACACCACAGAAACATGCAATAGAGAATACATCCGTCCACGTAAGGCTGGCGTCAGGAAGGGCATCCGGCCGTACTTCTGGGTCAAATCCACATCCGTTGCCGACCCCCAATAAAATGGGAAAAGGCCAGGAAGAAGAAAGGTCGGTTTTAATTAATCTGGAAAGATTTTCACCCTTTTTCAACTCGAGAATTTATTGTGTTGAATATATAAGACATAAATGGCGCTAGTAAATTTGTGTAGCCTCAGTTCTAATGACGTGTTTTCGGATAACTTCAACGATCAAGATTGTACAGACAGTACAGACTGTGGTGACTGTTACTAAGAACTTCCTCATGACAAACCAAGAATATGCAGCTAGACATCATTGAATACACCAGCTCAGGGGTGTAGAGGTAGCAGGCCGGCCTCTTGCCCTTAGGCCATGGAATTTAATACTGGACTAACACTTCGCTCAGTATCGTGAGACTAACTGAGGAGTTGTGTTTTATACGAAGGGTAGCGGGCCGGAAACTAAAGCCAAACATTACGGCTGAGGATAGCGCCGCGCTCACCACATGACACGTCATTATCCTGGATGAGCAGCAGTCATCTTGGCAGGGTAAGACAGGAACTGGGCAGTATATGCCACGGTTCTTCTTACTACAGGACGACGTTTGAAATAATTAAGTTCATCAGAGAAATGTGATCTTCGTCATCTTGGAGATTATGTTTTATTATGTTTTATCATGCTTCGGCAGAAATGGATAAAGGACAATTCGTTATTTTTTAATGTTATTTTGCTTTACGTCCCACTAACTACTTTTACGGTCTTCGGGGACGCCGAGGTGCCGGAATTTAGTCCCGCAGGAGTTCTTTTTACGTGCCAGTAAATCTACCGACACGAGGCTGTCGTATTTTAGCACCTTCAAACATCACCGCACTGAGCCAGGATCGAACCTGCCAAGTTGGGGTCAGAAGGCCAGCCAGCGCCTTAACCGTCTGAGCCACTCAGCCCGGCAAAAGGACAATTCTGTGCTTGTTTAGGTACTATTACTTCAATAGTTAGGCCTACAATATGTGTACTATTAAAAATAAGTAAGAACAGGAAAGAAACTACCTATGGTAAAACTAAGGACTGGAAGACTTAACAAACCAAGGCAACCTTCAACATTTACTGAAAGAATTGCCGTTCAAGAATATGAAAATTTAAATAAATTATTTTATAATAAATGAATATAAATTTATGTTCTTTGCATAGAAAATGTCTCCGTCTATCGCAAAATGAAATATTGTACTCAGCAGAGAAATTGCATAATCACTGATGATCGCCTAATGGTTACCCTGCCATTTCTAACAATGGGAGAAAATTATTCATGTCTTCAATACAATACCCGAGTTCATCACTTTAGCTTTATACCAGATACGCGTACGTGAGGCTATTAACAGATTAATGAAGGATGATTTCATAAAGTTAAGAAAACGTATTGTATTAATCTCACTTTTCTCTCCCTTGCTTAAATTTGGCCTACAGATAAATGTAATTTATCCTCTAAAACAGGTAGCCTCAACTAAATGCCCCATGACGTCATAACACAGTGCCCTGCCTCCCGATTTTCTGGAGCGAGCGCTGTGTTGACGATAATGTTAGCAGTTCCGGGCGGTTGCTTTTGTGATAATTCTTGTTTCCACTTGTTCAAATTAACATTACACTAATGTTAACATTTAATATACTATGCGTTCGTTTCAAAATGTTCCACTTCGAATAAATATAATGATCCTTATTTTGATTTCTTGGTTTTTAATTAGGAAAACACGTCCATTTAGTGATGGTGCATCAAATTCAATCAGCGGTGGTTTTGAATTTCCCCTTCGGAAGCTAACTTGACGTGTTTCTCCTCAATAAGAATCAAAAATTCAAAATAAGAACCATGAAATATATCGTCGTTGCCGGGACAAAACCTCCTATGTGAAATATTTTAACTTAGAACTTTGGCCGGTAAGGTTCTGTCATCTAAGGTGCAATATTGTGTGAACGTTCTCAAGGCATTCTCGCTCTTCTTAATGTATGTGCTGCGGGTCAGTATATCTAAAAATCTATTATCACATAGGAGGTTTTGTCCCGGCAACGACGATATTCAAGGTGAGAAGTTTTGAAATGAACGCACGCTATATTAGAAAACAAAACCTTATTGAACTTTATAATTACCCAACTCTTATTCTTACAATGATTATACTAGCTACATACTTTCTGTTCTTAACGTTAAGGGAAAAGAAAACTGAATACAGTGAAGTAATATATTTTAAAATTGCATCGCCGACACTGCACTCTCATTACACGTGCCTGCTGCTGCCGCACTCTAATAAACAACTGCGTCTTCATCCCCGCTCGCTAGCACAGAATGTGTTGATCTCACCCTCTGCCCATTTGTAACTACTAGCCCTGTGACCTCGTTTATTTCCACGCCTCGTATCATCATATCATTGGAAACTGAGTGTAAACATCGTCACCTTAATCTTCCTCTGCTTCTCTTACCCTCGACGCCTGAGTCAATTATTTTCCTCGGTGACCAATCTTCCTCCATTCGCTCACGTGGCCCAACCACCCAAGCCGATTCACAAGCACAGTTGGTTTTCATTCCTAACTTAGCCTTTATCTCCTCATTCGGAGTATCATCCTATCATTGTTCCCACTTGTTTGAACTAGGAATCATTCTGGCTACGTTTATGCCAGTTTCTTTCAACTTATGAATCAGATATACTGAGTCCACCCAGCCTTCACTCCCGTACAACAAAGTCGGCCAGAGTAATAATGCCATTTGTTATAAGGTGATACGTTAATTCAGTTTCGAGTAATAATTTTAATGTGAAGTTGACGCTTGAGATACACTCTTCAGCAGCTACTCGTGTGTCTATCAGATAAAACGGCATGAAGGAAGAACAGGGATAATGTAACTTATTAGTACGAACGGTTTGTTGAGAAATAAACATGAACAGAGCATTACATGCACATGCCAACATTTTATTAACTTTCTTCCTGTATGAATTCGTTATTCTATGAAACACCTTTGTTAGAGTATTTTACACATTCAGTTACATAATTAAATGTTCATTTTTTTGCTATTGGTTTTACGTCGCACCGACACAGATAGGTCTTATGGCGACGATGGGACAGGAATGGGCTAGGACTGGGAAGGAAGCGGCCGTGGCCTTAATTAAGGTACACCCCCAGCATTTGCCTGGTGTGAAAATGGGAAACCACTGAAAACCATCTTCAGGGCTGCCGACAGTGGGGTTCGAACCCACTATCTCCCGAATACTGAATACTGGCCGCACTTAAGCGACTGCAGCTATCGAGCTCGGTAATTAAATGTTCAAATTGTCACCTAATTATTTTCCGCACACACTTGTAATCGGCCGCGTATTGAACGGACTACACGGCGCAACATGTCTGTCTGCCTCTGTGCGAAGTTTCCTGTCCTCTGAAGTTGTAGACACATCATGGTAGACCTCCTCCTTTAATCTATCCCACAAAAAGCAGTCTAAAGGGACAAGATCAGAAGAACGGGCTGGTCAATTTACACGCTCGCCACCTCCGATGAAACGACCATCAAGATCCCACCTAGTGTTAATTGCAGAGGACGCTGGATGACCATCATGCTGATACTACATCATTGTCCTAGTTCCCAGCACGACACTTTCTAGCAAAGTTGCTAGATCATTTTGTAGGAATTCGATGTATTTTGCAGCTCTTTGGGTGCCTTCAATTAACTGGTCACCAATTATTCCGCTCCATACATTCACACTGCAAGGTCCGACTCATTGGCTGAATGGTCAGCGTACTGGCCTTCGGTTCAGAGGGTCCCAGGTTCGATTCCCAGCCGGGTCGGGGATTTTAATCGCTCCTGACTAGGTGTGTGTGTCCGTCCCAACACTCTCCTCATCATATTCAGACAACACACCACACTACCAACCACCACAGAAACACGCAATAGTGATTACATCCCTCCATATAGGGTTCGCGTTAGGAAGAGCATCCGGCCGTAAAACAGGGCCAAATCCACATGTGCTACACGTGCGGTAGCAAAAGGAGATACATTGACACTCCAAGATCGCTCTATCTGTTGAAGGCAGCCAGGATTGTGCACGAATCGGTAATGCATGTCTCCTAAATCCATTGACCCGTGATTTGTGAAACCTGCTTCGTTGCTAAATTTACAGACATACACTCGATTATGACCGTAATTTCCATGTAATTCCTGATGAAGTGACACATGATATGGGTGATATTTGTATCGATGCAGTATGCGTATTACACTACTTTGACTCATTCCACTGCCTCTAGCAATGTCACGTGAACTAATGTGCGGATTCACGGCAGCCAGCACGCCAACTTCATCTGCTACTCCTGTGGTGGGTTTGCTACGGACTCGTTTGAGTGTTGTTACACTACCGAGGCCTGCTTCAATCAGGTGTTTGAACAAGTTTCCAAACGTGCGGCGTGATGGAGGTTCTCTGTCCGGGTATCTTTCCGCATACAACTTAAGGCTCGTACTGCATTTTTCCTACACTCACCATAGATCAGCATCTCCTCAGCCTTTTCAGAGTTTGGAAATACCACTATCTCAGCACAGTTCTTATTACACTGTCGTACTTTCAACTACTTTCAAAGAAAATTTGTTCTCAGTTTGCTATATTCTATTTTAGAAAGGAGCAAACGTTCTTACTTGTGTACAGTATCACAGACGTCTGGTTACTTTGTGAACTGTCCGTATTACAAAGCCAATGCAGAACAAGAAGAAACGCAAGCGCTACGTACTTTGGATGGGCAATTTAAACACGCATGCACAACATTACGGCCAAAATCGTAAATATTGTACTCGTTTTACACTTAGACTTGTGCTGATCTCTCGTCATTGATCAGGTTTGTTACAACACGCGTAGGAACGTCTGAGGTATTTTCAAGCGTCATCTTAACGATACAATAATTACTCGGGATTGAATTACCGTATTACATTGTAACAAACGTCCGACTCGTTGGCTGAATGGTCAGCGTACTGGCTTTCGGTTCAGAGGGTCCCGGGTTCGATCCCCGGTCGGGTGGGGGATTTTAACCTTCATTGGTTAATTCCAATGGCCCGGGGCCTGGGTGTTTGTGCTGTCCCCAACATCCCTGCAACTCACATACACCACACATAACACTATCCTCCACCACAATAACACGCAGTTACCTACACGTGGCAGATGCCGCCCACCCTCATCGGAGGGTCTGCCTTACAAGGGCTGCACTCGGCTAGAAATAGCCACACGAAATTATTATTATTATTATTATTATTATTATTATTATTATTATTATTATTATTATTATAACAAACATCATTATTAATCTCTTATTTTCTTCTTCCAATCGTGCTAAAGATAATAGGAGGCTTCCAGTTAAAAATGCGTTAGTTTGTATTGAAAATTATACTTCCGCACGTTTTTTAATGAACTGCATTTACTAATTTCATGACTCCCTCTTCTGACGTTCTGTCTGTGGAAGTTGTTTCTTCAAAATGACTTGTTTTCTAAGAAATATTGCCGGTGGTAATATCAGGTGGCTCAATCTGTATAATCCCGTCACTCAAACGAATAGCGTTCCTTTTGCAACATGACTATACGTTGATAACTCAAAACTTTATATTTCTAGTATTTGATTCCAGGAAAAATGTCGATCAGAACTACTAGAACTACAATGTACCTCAGATTCAAACAAATCTAATGTGGCCCATATCCCATAAGTGATTTTGCGGACCTTCTTTAAAATATAGTTCTCTTAACTACAACCATTTAATAAATAGTTCAGGAAGACCAACTGAATGATAACAGTGACTAATAGATTATAAAATTTGTTTATGGAGATTGAAATAACAGCAGCTATTCTGAATGTCAATCTATACTTACTCCGGATAAGGGCTGGGACATTTCCTTATTTCGCGTTCCAGGATATCTTTTCAGTTCAACACCGAATTAATCATAGTTACACCCATGAAAAATGTGGAGTAAGTTCTTACTCATACGAGTGCACGAGACTGATGACCGTAGATATTCGAAGTACTGAAGAAGAAATGACAATAAATATTAAGGTGTCGTCAAACTTGCGCCGAGTTAAAATCAGTAAAACTTGCGCCGTGGTCATTAATCATTCTAAGATCTCATTAGCGAGAGGTCTTGTTTGTCTGGGAATTTCACAGGGGAGTTTCGTGTTTCAGAATGTGATAGTGTCCACTGCCTACTTACCCATTATCAGTGTTTTCCAGCCACGTCACAAATCCTCGTCACGCACGCATGAAACTATTCGTAATTTATCAGGATCTGCATTTGTGCTTTGAAACAGTCATTTCCATTAGCTGAAATACAAGGATGATTTTTTAATTTTCTCCAGTGTATTTGGAGAAAGGTACAGGAAATCGGACTGACAACACTCTACAAAGAATGTCAAGAAGTGAGGCTAGCAATTCGGAAGTGCGAGGCTCTTGCCTTCTTGAAGCTTGAAGATATGGAAGAGGGCTGGCTCTATATCCACGAAGAAGCGCCACAGAATCCTAAACTTGTCCAGTTTTTGGACTAATTTGTAGAAGGATGTCTTGAAAATCGTAATGTACCACAAGCAATCTGGAACTGCCACGAAAGACGCCACAGAACTGTTGAAAAGTGGCACCACAAAATTAACAGTATTCTAGGGAGTTAAGATCTCATTTTGTGTCTCAAATCCGAAGCAGAAAGCTCGAATTTGAAGATTGCCAGGACTGAACTTCACCTTCAGGGCAAAAGAAGAAAAAGATGTTACGTGCAATTAGACCAAAGGATCGTTAGAGCAACGGAGGTCTATTTGGAAAGCGGTAATGTAGAGAAATTCCTCCAACTGGATTAGATATTTAGTACTGAGCCGTTCATTTAACGGTGCTAACTTTGTAAATATACAATGTAAATATTAGGTTTAAGACACTGACAAGGTTATACAGAAAATTTAAATCATGTATATAGGCATTAGTTTTCATAAGGATGACAAGGCCGAATGGCCGCTTTCTGTATTGCTAGACTTGGTTTGTTAAATAATGTTAAATCATTCAAGTAATACTTAAGCGGCTGTTTTAAATTCAACGGAGATCGTCTCAATGAGACATAACGAAACAACCCTGATCGAATGAACATTTGCGACGGAACACTTTAAATTTCAATGTAATATATGTTAAATTTATTATTCTGAAAAATTTTTGGCGATGTTACGAATGTTTACAATACTTTTGTAAATTTCAGTTATTGTTAAGACTAAAAAAGCTTCTTCATGACGCTGATGGTGGAACGTAGGCCTCCCATCACTGCTTCGGGGGTTCAATGTCCGATCACTTTAGGTAGCATTTATGCTGGACAAAGCTGGCGTTCACAATATTATTTCTGATTTCTTCGTCTTTATATCAGCGTCACTGTTTGAAACAATTATATTTGTCACTTATTAATCTTTTATACCCAGGGGAATGCGACAGGCCTCGCCAGGGCACACAATTTCCTTTCCATGGCAGTAGCTATGTTCATTCTTGAGCCCTATCACTTCATAAGGGGTGCATGTCGGGGGAAACGTAGGGTGAGACAGTTTTGTTTCTGTTTTCACTGGTCATTCTTTAGTCAACAAATTCGCTATCATTTCATTTCACTTGCCGTCCATTAATCTTTGTCCGGAAAAGCACGTCAGACCTCGCATTCGCCAGCATTATCTTCTTTAGCGGTATTTCATTCTTCATTCATTCTATTCCTGACCCTGTCAGTTAGCTACAAACAGGCTGTGGATATTCTTCATAAGACTGAAAGACTGATTCCATGTTTCGACACTTGGTTTGTAAATAAAGTCAAACTACGTAGTTATACACATTTCTCCCACTGATATAAATACGATGCAGGTCTTCTAAATGTGCAAGAAACCAACATTGATAGAATGAATATCATTTTATATATATTAATTTCAAAATCTCAGTACTACAGATATTCACACCATTCGCTGGACCTGGGAATAAGCCCCTGCGGTGCAGCGCAGATAGCAGTTGCTTAAGACAGCTGTCAAACCACTTCTACTCCCGGCGGGGATCTCCACGGCGCAAATTTTACCCGGCGCGAATTTTACCCGGCGCAACTTTTAGAGAACCACATATTAATACTCTATCCTGTATTGCGCTGAAAGTGCTCATAAAAGGCACCATAAATTTGAAAACATAAATCTAGTGACATTTTTGTTTTCCACCAATACATGAAATGTAATGTTATTTCGTTGCCATTTCACGTAGTAAATTAACATTGTCCCACAGTTGGGTGCAAATTATAATATAATACTTCTCTCACGTTTGAGCGTTAATTGTAACTTAACAATAACAGATGTACTTGCTCCACTATTAAGAATCAATTTTAACATTAAGAACATTATATTAATGAATATACACAGCCTATTTCCAGTCATTCAACCGAGTCAGGAGTGGAATGAATGGAAACCCGCACTAAGCAGCCAGGATAGGAATCGTGCCGGCTGCTGAAGCCTGTCACACTCCTCTGGGACAATGATTAATGACTGACAGATGAAATGGAATGATATTGGAGAGTGTTTTCCCTTTCTTTCTTTTTTTTTTTTTTTTTTTTTTTGCAATTTGCTTTACGTCGCAAAACACAGATAGGTCTTATGATGACGATGGGATAGGAAAGGGCTAGAAGTCCCAGCATTCGCCTGGTGTGAAAATGGGAAACCACGGAAAACCATCTTCAGGCCTGCCGAGAGTGGGATTCGAACCCACTATCTCCCGGATGCAGGCTCGCAGCTGCGCACCCCTAACAGCACGGCCAGCTCGCCCGTTATTGAAAAGTGATGCTGGAATGAAAGTTGACAGGGAAACCGGAATACCCGGAGAAAAACCTGTCATCCCCTCTCCTTTGTCCAACACAAATCTCACATGGTGTGACCGGGATTTGAACCACGGAACCCAGCAATGAGAGGCCGGCGCCCTGCCGTCTGAGCCACGGAGGATCTTAAAAAATAATTATATTAATAATAATATTAATTCTTGTACCATAACTGGGTCTTATTATCACTTGACGGCTTCCAATGAAATAAAATGTAAATAAGTGAATAAATAATAATAATAATAATAATAATAATAATAATAATAATAATAATAATAATACCGGTAATAATAATAATATAAATGGTAGAGCATAAAAGATTTCTCTCAGATCGTACAAAAATGGTACTCTGTTGATTGGGCCTTACCTACTAACCCCTGCACACGTTAAAAATGGTAGGAGCATGCTAACAAGGCTACCATAAATAAATTTAATTAACTGTTTGACGTCTGCCTCTGTGGTGTAATGGTTAATGTGATTAGCTGCCACCCCTGGAGGCCCGGGTTAGATTCCCGACTCTGCCACGAAATTTGAAAAGTGGTACGAGTGCTGGAACGGGGTCCACTCAGCCTCGGGAGGTCAGCTGAGTAGAGGTGGGTTTGATTCCCACCTCAGCCATCCTGGAAGTGGTTTTTCGTGGTTTCCCACTTCTCCCCCAGGCAAATGCCGGGATGGTACCTAACTTAAGTCCACGGCCGCTTCCTTCCCTCTTCCTTGTCTATCCCTTCCAATCTTCCCATCCCGCACCAAGGCCCCGGTTCAGTATAACAGGTGAGGCCGTCTGGGCGAGATACTGGTCATTCTCCCCAGTTTCATCCCCGATCCAGAGTCTGAAGCCCAGGACACTGCCCTTGAGGCGGTGGAGTTAGGATCCCTCGCTGAGTCCGAGGGAAAAACCAACCCTGGAGGGTAAGGAATAGATGGCCACTCACTCCAACAGATTACTGCTTCTGTGATTGGATCTGAAACCTCATGTCCTGAAAGTCCAGAGCCGTCCTCGGTTCGACCTCTCAGCGACGATATGTGTGCGACCGAACTGAGACAGTTCACAGTCTATCAGTCACTTAGACTGGCACAATAAATATACTCACTCAAACCTCGCAGACATAAAACTGGCAGTACGATACACTGACAACAGTTATGATCAGCAATCAGTGAGTACAGAGTGAGAGTCACAATCAACAAAAAAAAATTCCCGAAATGCCTAACTTAATTATTATGGCCGAGATATGCGCAGTACAATATTAGAAATTAATTCTGCCATACTGATGGCACTGATGAAGTGTGTGCAATTAAAATACAATGATCATGATTGACATACCAAAACATGTTGAGGTAGAAAAATTATCTCGTCTAAAAACTTGTTTGGAGTTTTAAAACTCGTTTGGTTGACATAAAAGGATTAGCAAGTTTTATGTCAACCAAACAAGTTTTTAGACGAGAGGATTTTTCTATCTCAAAATGTTTTTAATATGTCAATCATGATCATTGTATTTTAATTTCACACACTTCATCACTGTTTTTATTTGTTTGCATAGATGTAATATTTGAGCCTCTAGTGAGGATGGCCTTTAGACAGGCTGAAACATGACTGTATAGATATCGTCCCATCTAATATAGATGGTTGTTTTGTATTGAAAAGGAGGATTACATAAGACTTTTTATTTGTAAAGTAATACACTTTAAGTATTAATAACATAAAACAACCTAGACTGTCGTACGTATAACATGGCACATGTTACAGCATACCTTCCTCAGTTCCGATATCAGCAGGAATAACACGCTTATATCGCGAGAAAATCGGAAGAAACTCTACTTCCAGCTGTCCAGTATACTTCACTTGAACATTCTAGCGTCTTGGTCACAGTCATCATTCGCTTATAACTAACATGGCTAGAACCGGGCGATTTGGCCGTGCGGTTAGGGGCGCTCGGCTGTGAGTTTGCATCCGAGAGATAATAGGTTCAAACCCCACTGTCGGCAGCCCTGAAGATGGTTTCCCGTGGATTCCCATTTTCACACCAGGCAAATGCTGGGGCTGTACCTTAATTAAGGCCACAGCCGCTTAATTAACACTTCTAGCCCTTTCCCATCGTCGCCATAAGACCTGTCTGTACCGGGCGAGTTGACCGTGTGGTTAGGGGCGCGCAGCTGTGAGCTTGCATCCTGGGAGATAGTGGGTTCGAACCCCACTGTCGGCAGCCCTGAAGATGGTTTCCCGTGGTTTCCCATTTTCACTCCAGGCAAATGCTGGTGCTGTACCTTAATTAAGGCCTCGGCCGCTTCCTTCCAACTCATAGCCTTTTCCTATCCCATCGTTGTCATAAGACCTGTCTGTGGCAGTGCGACGTAAAGCCACTAGCAAGAAACATGACTGGGAAGCTTTACAAACGAAAACAAACAGGATGTAATTTTGAAGGTTATTGGCAAAAGACGTAAAAGTTATCAAAGCGTTTGAAGCTTGATTGGAAAAAGTGTTCAGTTTAGTCTGCATTTCCAACAGCTGTGATTTAATGTCCAGCCTGTTGAATACCCTGCTAAAAAATAAAAATATGAAAATAGAACGTTATTTTATCACGCTCTGTGATATCCTACTTGACAAACAAAAAACAAAATGAAAACTTGTAAAATAACATTTTGCGCGCGGGATTGAGGTGGTTGGGGATTGAGGAGGTAAGCAGAAGGTTATGACACACAGGATTACATCAGTCATCACATCCTGAAATCAGACACACATGCCTTGAAAGGACGCCTTGTATTAATGCTTGGTTTAAGTTTGATAACTTTTAAAGTAAAGCTAGCATATAACATACCGAAGCTACGACTAAATCTTGCCTTACTGAGCAAAGGCCTCGATTCAATGTTCGAGTTCTGGGAAGGAAAGCTCATGAAAGTCAGCTTTTACTGTTTCCTAGAAACAGTCACGTGATTATAGCCACTTAAAGTAGGTACTTCCAAGAAATGCAAAATGTTTATGACCCATCATGAGTATTGACAGCCTTCGGCTAGACAAAATTTCAGTCATCAACTACTTCAAAAGCAACTTCAAAGAGCGAAATAAATACATGAACGGTATAAAGTTTATCATCAGGCGACTGAAATGTCCCGACTGTGTGTTTTTCTAACAAGACCTCTTCTGTATGAATTATTTGTCAGTAACTCAGCACTATCGAGAAAGTCGAACTGCCACGAGAGTTAGTGTTAGTGTTAGTGTTAGTGTTTTCTCATTTAGAGACCTGGAAGACACCCATGTAGGTACTTACCGTACGTGTGCCTAATTTACTGTGACGTCTGATCCGGATTGAAGAAATGTAATTAACTGAGACTGACTCCGTAGCATGCTTAGTTAGGTGCTTGCTTCCTATGCACGAGGTTGCGAGATGGAATTACAACAGTCAGTTTACATACAAGACTATGCGACTCACGAAAGTAGATTAACCGAGATGATGATGAACTCCTTTCAGAGCGAAATTTCAGCACTCCGGCATCTCTAATAAACAATGATACTTGAAGGGATGTTGAACAGCTATTATTATTATTATTATTATTATTATTATTATTATTATTATTATTATTATTATTATTATTATTATTATTATTATTATTATTATTATTGTGTTGCGGTAGTGCGCCTACCTTTCACTCAGTTGACCTGGATTCGATTCCCAGCCAATTCAGATATTTCAGTTCTGAAATGAAGGCTGGAAAGCCTAACTTACCCTCACAAGTCCAACTGAGGAGCTGACTGATATGGGAGGCAGGGGACCTGGTCAAGAAAACAGAGCCTTGCGGTTGAGGATGTCGCCACGCTAACTACGTAGAACACCAGTATCTGCATGCTAGCAGCCTGGGCAGCAGTCATCGTGGCAAGCCAACACCCTAATGGGCCGTTGCGTCACTGGTATTATTATTATTATTATTATTATTATTATTATTATTATTATTATTATTATTATTATTATTATTATTATTATTATTATTGTTCCGTGGTTTATCGTGGATCGCAGAGGTGAAAGAAGGTGCCCGGGGTGAATGGGTCTAACTACAATGTCAAGAATTGAATTTAAAACTTAAACTGAAGGTTATATTTTCAGAACTTTTAAGCTTAACAATTTTTACAGGTACAAGTAGCAATCATTGAGCAAGTCTAGGAAAGACAAGATTGGTGGTATAAACAGGTCGTGGGCTTCAAGCCCCACTTTACTTTTCCTGAGCTCTTAGCTCAAATTTACAAAAGAGCACAAATTAATACAAGGGCAGAAATTCCCTAATACATGGAGCACTTGCTCCCTAAATTACAATATCCGGCCTCCCAGAGGCACTTTTACAACACTTGAAAAAGAGCTAACGTGCTCTCAGTTTTCCAAGCCTACTCAAGGGAACATAGGATGAAACTCTAATAATCTCTGGCCTTACCAGGCACTATTTAAATAATGGAAAACTTATTACACAGAGGTATCTAGTACCCAACCTACAGGGCCTTAGTAAAAAAGAACAGGTTAAATAAACGGCCCAAATACAATTTGAATGGAATCGAAGACTGAGCTCCAAAAACTTAAAACCTATAGGGCGCTTGGCCGACGAAACAGGGGCTATTCCCAAACTACTGAGGTTGCACGCATGGAAATAACTTTAATACGTTGCAGAAACAAAACGTGGCACCTCAAACCAAGATGAAGGGGAGCTCGAGAGGGTACATGACTCTCTATCCCCGATTTACAGTTAAAGTTTTTACGACGTTTTTACATTAGCCGAAAGAAGATTTAAAATTTAGAAAAGTTGGTTACATAGTTACGGTTTCGGACATTTCCCTCGGGTTAAACTGCAGAGTTAGCAAGAAAGAAAGATGTTATGTGGCCATTATCATGTCAATGTACTGCTGCCTGATGAAAGAGGCCTCCCGCCTCCTGCTTTGACACACACACTTAGTAAGCTGACGATCAATTGGCCAAGAGTCGAGAAAATCTGCCGTTTATAAACCCTCGGAGAACGTTCGAGATCATTCATGAATAATCAAGACACACCCACATAATTTTATTGGTAGATTACAAGAGTAACTCTCAGGATCGAAGAAGAAGAAGACTGTGATTGGTAGAAAATTAATTACAGAAATTAGGGATTGGCTAGATTCAAACCTGGCGGAAAGAAAAGATAAATATTGCCAACCCAAAAATAAATTAACATCAATTAGTAAAAAAAACTTATGAATACAAAACTTCTTTAAATGAAAAGTTCTTTCACTTCGCACCAGGGTGCATGATCATAGTTTTTAGTAGTGACCTCTATGGAAGAATGTCCAAACTTCTTGATGAATGGCAAACAAAACAAGTAGAAATACAGTCAGCTCAGGAACACAATAACAAAATTACATCATATTTAGTGGTAACATCTTCTGAGTAAATTTGTAAGTTGGTGCAGGTTCAGCTTCACTGTTTCACCAGTAGAGGAGTTCTTTTAGGCCCTATATTTAAATGCGCGACGTTGGGATGTACCTCCCGGTACAACTATTATTATTATTATTATTATTATTATTATTATTATTATTATTATTATTATTATTATTATTATTATTTCGAATGGATCTACTTTAGACCACGCTTCTTCAACTGTTGGGCGTTGATCTTTACGCAGTATTCTCGCATTTTCTGCCAGTGTAACTCATTTCCCTCATCTGTCCAGGGGTACCTTTCTTCTTTTGAACCGGGCTGAGTGGTTCAGACGGTTGAGGCACTGGCCTTCCGACCCCAGCTTGGCAGGTTCGATTCTGGCTCAGTCCGGTGCTATTTGAAGGTTCTCAAATACTCAGCCTCATGTCGGTAGATTTACTGGCACGTAAAGGAACTCCCACGGATCTAAATTCCGGCACTTCGGCGTCTCTGAAAACCGTAAAAGTAGTTAGTGGGACGTAAAACAAATACCTTTATTATTAGTAAATTCCTTCCGGGGTTTTTCCTTAAATCCATTGATTTCTTTTAGGGTATGTCGTACAGACCGTCTATCTTGAAGATCTGATATTCCCAGTTCTTTAATGTCTTTCTCAGTATTTGTAAGCCAAGTGCTACCGGCACGAATCTCCTTATTCTGCCAGAAGATGAACAGGCGATTGGTCAGCCTTTTGGTAGGCTGTCTTACTATTTCGGCGTTGAAAGCTACTTACCTTTTCCTAGCACAATCCGAGAGCATCTCTATATGTTCGTAGAGCTCGGAATTGTGTCATCTACGGAATTCTTCATCTTCCTTTACCATCCCTAAGATCTTCCTGAGAATTCTCCTCTCTCTGACTTCCAGTTTCTCCATCTGTTCTATTCGGTTCAATAAAAGACATTCCATGGCATACAGAGCTTCTAGTCGTATTATTATTATTATTGTTATTATTATTATTATTATTATTATTATTATTATTATTATTATTATTATTATTACCATAAAAACAAGCTTGTAGTTTTTCATGACTTCCAATCCCGTGATCATAGCCACAGGACGTCCAGTTTTATGTGGAATCCGAAGCACAGGAACGTAAATTTAATTTTAAAAGTCTCACATACATTGGATGGGATTAAAACCACAGCCACCTTGTTAAGAAGCCAGTGACAATGCCATTCCGCACGCCCCATCACATACATACGCAACATTTCTTGTAATAAAATTCTCACAAAAGCCTGTTTTCACTCGGGGACGAAGTTCTCAACGATTTGAATTTAAAGGCAACTAGAAAAATTTAACCTGAATTTTAAAAGTGCACTGAATGTTAGTATAAAACAACTACTGCATATTTAACAATTAAATTTAATGTGAAAGTTTAAAAATTTATTTCAACTAAGTTTCAGCTTTTTCATGTAAATATTGGAACATAAGAAATATTTAAATTTAAATAAATAGCAATAACTTACGAAAATATTTTTTACACTAGCTGATGTACCCGTGCTTCGCTACGGGATTCTCAGAAAGAATGTGTTTGTGGTTTTCCTAACTGAAGTCAACATAGGTCATTACAGAAACGTACGTAGGAATGTAGAGATTAAAAGCAATGCTTTCATATAAAATACTCGATCAAATGAAAAACCGTACATTTTCTCACTTTTAACAAACAGTACTACGGTGCCGATCTAACAGTCCAAAGTTCCAAAGCTGGAATGGCCAGGCTGCAGACAGCCGTGAACACTCCTCTGCCATTATTCAGTTAAATATGCACACTGCTCATTCCAGTCAGTGCCTCAAGTAGGGATTGAATAGCTCGAATGATATGATGAACCAGTGTGTTACGTACCAGTAGTATCAAAAAATTTATGAACCAGAGGAATAGCATGCTAAAGAAGAGCTACTCCCCAGCTACTTCACGCCAATATTCAGGCAGATTATTACACTCGGTACGACCGGGCGAGTTGGCTGTGCGGTTAGGGGCGCGCAGCTGTGAGCTTGCATCCGGAAGATAGTGGATTCGAACCCCACTGTCAGCAGCCCTGAAGATGATATTCCGTGGTTTCCCATTTTCACACCAGGCAAATGCTGTGGCTGTACCTTAATTAAGGCCAAGGCCGCTTCCTTCACACTCCTAGACCTTTCCTATCCCATCGTTGCCATAAGACCTATCTGTGTCGGTGCGACGTAGAGCAAATTAAAAAAGAACACGGTACGCAGCAGTAATCCTATCTATCGGAGATGAGTGGTAACAGAAGACTCAAAGCACATCACAACAAACAATGGTCAATGTAATGTTATTGTTGATTCAGTTTATGATCTTTCTATATTGTAGGCCTTCACATTTAGTTTTCTTTCGACTCTGTGATATTAGGACCTCTTATAAAATTATTTATGGCGTAGACTATAGTTCTTTATTCTCCGACTTTACATACCGTTTTTTATTAAATTATGTTTACCCATTTTCTCGTGACTCGGTGCTGATATGGACTTAGTGACAAAAATTCAAATTCATGAATATCTCTGTGATCATAGCCGGTACGGTAACAATTTATAAGACATAAGTGATTAAAAATTTAATACTATATAACTTTAGTTAAGTAGTATTTATCGATACGACCACTAATAATATAAATATTTGAGAATTAAATTGTAGGCCTTCCCCGAAACTACCATTTCACTCAGCGTGAATAACATTATTTATGGCCTAGATTATAACGACTTATTCGCCGACTTTGCATACCGATTTTCATTAAGATAGGACAACTAATAACAGAAATATTTGAAAATTCCATTTTAGGCCTTCCCCTAAACTACCATTTTTCTCATCGTGAATACAATTATTTATGGCCTAGATTATAGCGACTTATTCTCCGACTTGGCATACTGATTTTCATTAAGATACGACCACTGATAACATAAATATTTGAGAATTAAATTTAAGGCCTTCCCCTAAACTACCATTTCAGTCAGCGTGAATAACATTATTTATGGCCTAGATTGTAGCGACTTATTCCACAACTTTGCATACCTATTTTTATTAAATTCTCTTCAGCCGTTTTCTCGTGATGCGTGTACATACATACAGACAGACAGACAGATAGAAATTACGGAAAATTTAAAAGTACTTTTTCTTGTTACTGTGGACACGGCTGATACAGAAATGACATCCTTTTAAAATTCTGAGCAATGTACAGACAAAACTCTTATTTTATATAATTATATAGATTTCAATCGATCAATCTGTCATTGCTGATCTGCATTTAGGGCTGTCGCCCAGGTGGGAGATTCGCTATCAGTTGTTTACCTAGGCTTTTCTTAAATGAGTTCAAAGAATGTTTAATCATGCAGCTCTAAACTGAAGTACTTTACGTACTCGACGAAGAATGACTCAATGTTGTGAGATGGAACACAGACAATGGTATGATGGTTAATATGACGAAAAGTTGGGTTTAAGTTTCACCAAAAGAAGAAGTCCTCTCAGTTTTAAATACTGTGTTAATAAGATGAGCACTGTAAGTACCTAGGTCTTAACATAAGGAAAGATTGTCATTGGGGTAATCACATCAACGAGGTTGTAAATAAAGCTAACAGATTTCTTCATATGGTTATGAGGGTATTTAGCGATTGTTGTACGGATGTAAAGGAGGGGGCGAATAAGTAACTGGTAAGACCCCAATTAGAGTATAGTTGCAGTGTATGGGACGCTCACCAGGAATAATCGATTACAGAACTGGGGAAGATCCGAACGAAAGTATCACGATTTGTTGTGAGTGAGCCGCGCTGAGTGGCTCAGACGGTTAAGGCGCAGATTTTCTAAACGCAAGTTGGCGTATTCGATCCTGGCTCAGTCCGGTGGAATTTGAAGATACTCAAATACGTCAGTCTATTGTAAGTAGATTTACTGGCAGGCTAAAGAACTCTTACGGGACAAAATTCCGGAACCTCGTCGTCTCAAAAAGCATAAAATGAGTCAATGGGACGTAATAACCAATAACATTAATTAATGCTCTGGGTGATTTGCGACAAAATAGTAGTGTTTCAAAAATGTTGCAAACTTTGGTCTGGGAAGCCTTGGAAGCAAGGAGACAAGCTGTTCGACTAAGCGGTATGTTTCGAGCTGTTCAACTAAGTGGTATGCTCCGAGCTGTCGGTGAAGAGATGGCGTGGAATGACATTAGTAGACGAAGAAACTTGAATGGAGTTTTTAAAAGTACAAAAGATCATAATATGAATATAAAGTTGGAATTCAAAAGGAAAAATTGGGGTAAATATTAATTTACAGGAAGAGGAATAAGGGATTGGAATAATTTACCAAGAGAGCTGTTGGATAAATTTTCAACTTCTTTGAAATCATTTACGAAATGATTATGTAAACAACTGATAGGAGTCACTTGAGGGACAGTCCTAAATGCAGATCAATGAGACTGATTTGACTGATTTGACAACATTAAAAAAGGGAAAGGAATACAGCGATTATATTCCTCCTTTACTGACAAGGGAATGTCACATTAATCTACTCTTAAATGCCTAACGACTGCACTAGGATTCGATTCCCCACCGTTGAGCAAAGAAGGCGAACAATTCACCAACTGCATTAATATGCCGACCAGCAGATCTTCTGGAAACGTTTCGTAGCTAATGAAACATTAAAAGCCTCCATGAAATTGTATTGGAGAGCCAAGAACTAAGTAAGAAAGATGAATGTCGTATGGCTTTTAGTGCCGGGATATCCCAGGACGGGTTCGGTTCGCCAGGTGCAGGTCTTTCTATATGATACCTGTAGGCGACCTGCGCGTCGTGATGAGGATGAAATGATGATGAAGACAACACATACACCCAGCCCCCGTGCCATTGGAATTAACCAATTAAGGTTAAAATCCCTGACCCGGCCGGGAATCGAACCCGGGACCCTCTGAACAGAAGGCCAGTACGCTGACCGTTCAGCCAACGAGTCGCACAATGTCCCGTTTATATTTATCACCTGCCATTTTTTTTTAAGTTTGGAGGAAGGATATTCTTGGTAATGGTTTAGAATCAGATTATTCATTCATAATATCATACATCTCAGACCCAATAACGGAGACAACCATTAACTGTTTAAGGAAATAGAAGAAATTCCGTTCAATTAACCTGTAACGGACATGGGGACCTGCCTTCCCCCGAAGACCTTCTGATAGATCTCAATTCCAGATAAGGCACGGGGCCACATGGTACCGTAAGTAGCGAGCAGCTGCTGTGGAAGGCAATATGATGGCCTCTTCACAGCAACGGGAACCGGTTAAATGGTCTATTGAAGTAACCTCTAGATCAATTATTATTATTATTATTATTATTATTATTATTATTATTATTATTATTATTATTATTATTATTATTATTGGGGATTAGCCATCAGAAACTGTGAAGGTATGGCTGGGTCTCCCGGAGAACATGAGTTGTGGGTTCGATTCCCTCTCAAGAATTTGTAAAATGTTGAAACGAATTATTTACTTCTTGAGACGCGCATAGGTCTGGGGTTCTCTCAGACTACACCAGAAATGAGCATCAGGTTAATTCCTGGGGGTAAAGGGGTGCCGACAGCACTTAACTTCCACTTCTCTAAACGCCTTCAAGACCTACCCGGTGATGGATATAATAATAATAATAATAATAATAATAATAATAATAATAATAATAATAATAATAATAATAAAGAGATTCGGAAAGCTGGGAATTGGGCAGATGAGCAAGTGCTCGAGGAGAGAATACTAAATCATTCCAAGGATATTTGGAACGTTTTGTACCACTAAGAAATTGTAAACTGTTGTTTGAATAGAATTAATAAGTTATCGCCGCTTTTACGTGCTGACCAATAGCACTGAGGACTGCTTGACATATTCCCTGAATCTACTGTCAACCACGATACAGTGACCAGTCACTTATCCCTCCTTCGTATGCCAAATCAACTAGGTTCCCGCTTGCTCTCACCAGGTTAAAGAAGCTCACGCTGGACCATTTGCATCCATGACATACCACGAAATCGATCTCTGGGCTTATTATTGTAATCAACAGACCGAGGAGGTGGTCAATTAGTTATCTGCAGAAGGAAGGGACGTTCAGTTACAGTACCAGTGGTTTACACTTTACTCCTTCAGTAAATGTATCGACTGGAAATTCACAACAGAGAGGGAGATCAGAACACTATGCGTGTTCCGAAAGCACTAAGGTAATGTCCTTCGCATTCGTTACCAAGTACATGTTCATGGTGTACTGCATGGCCGTATACTGCTTCTTCTTCTTCTCCTTTTCCTTTTATTCTTCGTGTAGCCTTACTGTTTCTGATATTGCTATCACCATGATGAATGTTTTCTTTTTCACGGATGTTTGGTATCGTTCTACTGAAGACGTGCTACGCTAGTTTATCACGTTTCTCAGCATTGAAACCCAGGTGCAAGATTCCCTGTCAGCTGCTTACCTAGATCTTGCTTCGTGATAGTCAGCAGCATTCTTATAATTTTTCCCTTTCCTTCTGAATTAAAATATATGTGTTTCTCCCCACCTACAATTTTCCTCTTATTATTTAGGTATAACAATACAATTTTTGGTGCGCGACCAATTGGACACACAAGAAAAGTCCAAATACCAGAAAAAATGTATTTAGTAGTTGTCACTGCTTTGCCCTTCCAAAGTTTTGACGCACTATATCCTGCATTCACCCAACTTTAAAAAAATATACGATGTTTCTTTTCTCCTTCCAAATTGTTTCATTTCAAGCAAACATAATTGTCCTCGCAGTATAATATAGTTTCCTTATATTAAGACCGAATTATTCTTCGTCTTTCTAAGAACTCTTTGCGCCTTCTTGACGTGTATCGTACTCCTGGGTACTAATGAACTCAGTCGTAGAGAGTAGGAGTTATCACATTTATGCCTTGATTTAGCCCTATCTTTCTTACTACCTACACTTCACTCAAAAACTAAGTGAATAAGTCCCGGATGTCCTATCATTATCTCTTCTTCTCGTCAAATTTTGCCAAGTTGTTCTCCTCTCATCAGTTCGATTCGGTGATTCTATCTACCCATCTCACCTTCAGAATTCTTCTATAACACCACATTTCAAAAGCTTCTTTCCTCTTTCTTTCTGTGCTGGTAATTGTTCTTGTTCTTTCTTTTTTTTGCCAGTTGCTTTACGTCGCACCGACATATGTTCTTGTTTCACTTCCATGCAGTGCCACACACCATCTTTCTCATTCCAATTCTTTTTAGTTCATAAATCAATGTCCGAATTGAGCAAATTGCTTCTCTTAAGAAAGGTCTTCCTTGCTTGCGTTAGTCTGCATGTTATGTCCTCCTCATTTCTGCCACCGTTAGTCATTCTACTACGCAAGTAAACATATCCATTTATTTCCTTCAAGACTTCATTTCCTAATTTAATTTTCCTGAATCGTTCGACTGCACTCCATTGCTTTCACACCAGGCAAATTCATTAAGGCCACGGTCGCTTCCTTCCCACTCCTAGCATTTTCCTATTCCATCGTCGCCATAATGTACCGTACCCAGGGGTGAATACCCTCTAGGACGATGCCTCCATTCCTGTATGAACATCCGACTAACTCAGGGTTGGGCAGAGAGTGGGTTGGTCGTCAATTGCGTCAGGCTAAAAGTCGAAGTTCTACACTTAAATATAAGTAAATGACAGGAAAATGGAGGTATAACTCGAATGAGAAACAATAATATGGGGTAGGATGAGTTTATTCATAAATATCCCCGAATCATACTACTCGAAGTTCAAATAAATCAAATAATAAAATGTCATTACAAAAATCTCAAAATTAAAGAAATAACTGGACATTAACAACGTTAATTATTCAAAGAAACAAAAGTGGAATGAAGTATCAAGCACAACATTGAATACTTGCATACTTTCAGAAATAATCTTCTTCTGTTTGTCCATTGTTCATGATATATGGTAACATATGTACGCATACACTGATACGTAGTTATTTCGAATGGAGTCACCCTTGAAATCATCACAACGATACGGGATACGAATTTAATTTAGAGTGAGAGCCGTCACAAAATTAAACGTTAAAAGGAAAAATTACAATTAAAGAAAAGTTGCGATGAAAAGAAAATCTAAGACGCAATGGGACATGATATGAATTATGAAAAATACTAGTGGCGTTCACCTACGCTATATTTACAATGAACAGAATGAGCAAAATAACACATCTATTTACATCGGATAAAGAGAAAGTGTCTTACATACTACACAGATTCTACGTGAATCGCGGTTCACCACAAAGGATCTAGTGAGAACTAGATTGACCATCAATATAACTCAGCACTCGGGCTGTTCGCCATTAACAACGAGACAAGATATTCAAACAACAAGAAACATCATAAAACATCATCCTGTAAGGGAAAACATATAATTCTCCATCGATATCATGTAGAAAGCAATGGGCAACATTGCCTTCTTCTGCTGCATTTGAGCGCTCAACAGCGCGGTCATCCGTCAAGTATTTCCTGGTGGGCTGTGAGCTGAAAGGAAATGTTGAACTCAACACTGTACTAAGGCTTGGATTCTGTCTCCCAAGATTGTAACACGGAAATACCATCTCATTCGCGCCGTCTAAGAAACACGGCCAATATATCAGCTTGCAACGAGACATCATCTTTCGTCGGCTACACGGAAACTCACGTATAATCGTATTCCTTCCTAGCATGCTTTGACAATTTAACACACATCAGACTCATTGGTCTGGAATCAATTCCGTCAATTCTGATAATAATATTCTCTTAGAAGCCAATAGCATGTACATATCCACTGCACATTATTCTTTCACATATCAGGCATGCAATCGGCCTGCATAATCACTTTATGACTCCGCATGCATCATAACTTCTCATATCTCTCACAAATCACATCAGCCTTTTACATTATGAGACCCGGTTCGTTTCCTGTGCAAATCATTGGGCAAAAACAGATTCCAACCTAAATTCGAAGATCCTATTCTTTCAACGTCGTTATGCAGCTCCTTACGTACAGCTTCTGAAATACCATGCGTCATGCAATTAACTATTACTGTCTCTCTAAATGACCAAAATAAAATAACGTAGCAAGTATTTAACTTCGAACTTGGATGAACTTGTCAATCTAATCCTCCTAGCACTAATATGCAAGGAAAAATCGGAATAATCTACACTAAATTATCATGCATAAATGAACAACAAATAATCTTACCAAATCCTTCATTATCCCAATTATCTAGTCATAAATAAAAAAAAATAGAGAACATGCATTTCTCTCTTATCCGTATATACAACAAGATCAAAGTGAAATAAACACATGCCGTCATGCTTCTTTACGTTAAATAAAATCCCTATTCTAAACTGCACTAGTATTTTAACATAACCCATATAACATTCCATAATTAACACATGCGTCTTATCTTAACTTGGACGACTCTCTGGATACATGGCAGGAGCTCACATCTCTGCCTTATTGGGTTTCTACTCTATGTCGATCACTGCTTCAACACGTATAAATACAATTCCTTCTTCCATAGGCGAAGCCATCTTCTTGCTGAAAGTTATTTAACACTGCAACACAGAAGGCTTTGGATGAATATCTCTTCACCACTCAATTCTGCACGTGCCGAACAATCCTTGCTTGGCTACACACTCAGCCAACACACTGACATAAAATAAATACACTACAAATTTTACACCTAAGGGTTTATGTACACAGTTATTGAGAGCGGTACGCGGTACGGATCGAGAGTTCCTCGCGAAACGCGACCGACACGAAAATATGAGACAATGGCACGTCTCCCTGTACTTTCAACACTGCGGCTAATTTTCACCGTCTATATATTGGTAGCGAACTTTGCGATAATATGATATGCAATTAACTCTGCATCAGTTACTTTATCCAGCTGCACGACTGAAACACTGTTTAAAGCCATATACTGTTACTGATATATACTCGTGGCAACTTTTAAGTATAATTTTCAGAGCACACTGAACAACTTCACATCACCTCGGCTACCGCGATCAGAATGATGCTCTCCAGAGCTTGGGGTGCTCAGGACGCTTAGGTAATGCAGTTTCAACTATAGGATTCCCGCTTGTCTAAACAAACCACCAATCAGGATGCTTGCCGTTGATAATGACACAATATTAATTACAACACATTAATAAAACACAGTTCAAATCATATAAAATCTCTTCCTATAATTTTTATATCGTATTTCTGATTATATTTCACTTATAGACTTGTGGAAATCCGACAAATGACAGAATTTAACTCAAGCAACTGTACACGTTGGTCAACCTGGGATTATAACCTCCCGCGATGTAGACTCCATGTTTGCCATATCCTTACGTTCTCATTGGCTGAATATTTAGCTTGGTCAGCACCTTGGACATGTGCCGATCAGTGCCAACGCTTGGTGACGCTAAGCTATTCTCACGGTCCCGAGGAATGTTGGGCAATATCCAGCGACTAGATGGCTCTTTAGATTTCCGGTCTCAGCTATCTTGGGATTCATTACTCTACCATATATGACTGATATTTATATGAATAAAATTTATATATTATGTCAAATAACAATCTGAATATCTCTTTTGGGCCGGCATGATACGGCTCATCCCTCTCTTACCCCGAAAAAAAGAATACAGAGTATTTATTTTTTTAATATATATTATCTGACTGTATACTTTCATCTGGATATATGGAATCTCTTTCTTTTAGTGCTGTTTGACGTCTCGCAGGTTTACATTTTCTTCCCATAATCGCTCATTGTCTTGGCGGATGTTGTAATATACATCTAAGAGTGCCTGAAAACGTCGCTGCACGCTACCACATTCTTCACAATCTTCTTCTGAATGAGCATCTCTTTCCATTTCTGTAAAGTTGACATTCTCCGTATCTTCTTCGTTGTTATCTCCTTCCACCATTACTGGACCGTCATTCGGGTCTTCCTCTTCTTCTCCATCATCTTCACTTTCCTCCTCTGCTATATCTCCTTCCTCTTCTTCCGGTATGTCATCTATTCTGATTTGACCTCTGGGGTAATAAAGCTTAAGGTTGGCGGAGTTGAAAACTTTCTCTACTGATCCGTCCAAGCTACGAACTTTGTAGGAATTATTTCCATACACCTGAATTACTTTATATGGACCTATGTACAGTTCTGCAAACTTTTGACAGAAACGCCCTGACACATCTGAGCTTTGGGGACGTTATATCAACACAAGCTCATCGACCCGCAGCTGTCGATGGAAGCGCTTATTCCGGCTTCTGCGTAGCCTCTTATCTGCCTGAGCCTTTAAACTTTCTGCAGTCTCACGTATGCATATTTCTGTAGACGGCCGTGGATCATTTGGACATTGAATTTTTTCGTGCTAAGGACGCTGTGGGTACTCATTAAGGTGAATAATACTGGGAATCTGACCGGTACTTTCATGTTTTGTGGAGTTAATGCTTTCCATGATAATTGGCACAACATCTGGCCATTTCCAATGTTCTCTTGGTATGAAGATTCGACAGTACTTCGCTATCTCTCTCATGACACGTTCGCTCGGGTTAGACTCCGGATGTCTGACCGAACTCAACACATGTCTTATCTCCATTTTCTCTAGCTCCCTCCTGAAAGCTGGCGAGGTAAACTGTGGCCCGTGATCACTCAGTATACTCTCTGGCTTACCCATTCTTGGAATAATTTTGTTCTTAATCTGATGTAGTGCGGATTTAGTATTAGCCTTTTGTACTGGGCAGAGAGTTACATATTTAGAGAATACGTCCATGCAGACTAGAATGTACTTCACGCCACGGCGTCCTGCAGGCAACACTCCAAAATAGTCAATCGCAAACAGTTTCCTGGGCATTGTGGGCAATACGGGTCTCGGTTGTTGTTTCAATAGAAAGGTGTTGGGTTTGATTCGTTGGCATGTGTAGCAGGTTCGCAAAACTTGCTGAATCATGCGCCTCATCCTTGGCCAAATGAATGTTTCCTGTAGAGTAGCTGTTACTTTTTCTCTACCCGCGTGTCCAGTGGTATGATGCCCTAACCATATCAGATCCATCTGGAACACTGGTGGAACAACAATGCGAAATTTGGTGTGTTCTTCATCAATGAATTTGTGTAGTAAATTATTGAAGTAATGACACTGGGCTGCCTTCTTTTGCGCCTCTATGAATCTTGGTGTTCCGGGTTCGAGTTCCTTATTGAAGTAATCAATTCATAATTTAGTTGGTCCGTAATTTTCCTGTTCTTGACCTAAACTTGGTAGCTTATCTAAAATGTTTTGGTCTTCTTCGCCCAACATCGCCAGATTTACAGTAGCTTCAATAACATCCGGGTTTCGGCTAAGTGCGTCTGCCACGGTGTTCAATTGCTAGTTGCTTTACGTCGCACCGACACAGATAGGTCTTATGGCGACGATGGGACAGGAAAGGGCTGGGAGTGGGAAGGAAGCGGCCGTGGCCTTAATTAAGGTACAGTCCCAGCATTAGCCTGGGGTGAAAATGGGAAACCACGGAAAACCATTTTCAGGGCTGCCGACAGTGGGGTTCGAACCTACTATCTCCCGAATACTGGATACTGGCCGCACTTAAGCGACTGCAGCTATCGAGCTCGGTGGGTGTTCAATTTGCCTGGACAATGTTCTAGTGTCAGATCGAACTGTTGCACAAATAACGACCATCTGTACACCCTGTCGCTACCCACATTTGACTTTAGGATGAAAGTTAATGCCTTGTGATGAGTTCTAATTATGATCGGGAATCCGTAGATATACTTTTTCCATTGACCTACGGCGACTACAATTGACAGCATTTCTAGTTCAGTTGTGGTCCATTTTAATTCATGGTTACGTAACTTCCTGCTTGTGAATGCCAGGTAAGTGATCCTGGGTTCGTTCTCTGGGTTTTCCTGATATGGAACGGCTCATATGCCCACATTTGAGGCGTCTGTTTGGATAACGAAAGGACGGTCGTACGAAGGATATCCTAGCTTCACTGCTTTCGCCAGCATTCCTTTGGTCTTTCTGAAAGCCTCATCTTGGTCTTCTCCCCATTTCCATCGGTGACATGGCCCAAGAATAACGTACTCCTACTACAAAAGTGGGATTTCTCTAAATTTACTTTGAAGTTGCAACGGTTAAGGTCTACCAAAAGCCGGTTGATTTTGTCCAAATGTTCTTCGATTATTTTTTGAGCGGAAAATTATGTCGTCGATGTAAATAATGGGGAATGCTTTTATGTCTGGACTTAAATTATCTTCCAGTGCACGGATTAAAACAGAACTTGAGTTCTTGAGCCCAAATGGCAATCTTAAGAAATGATAGGTCTGATTGTTGAACCTGAAACCGGTTAGCATACTAGATTCTGGGTGTAATTTAATGTGATGGAACGACGAAGTTAAGTCGACGGTGCCGAAGTATTCCATGCCTCCGAACCTCTTTAAAATGTCCTTGATTGCTGGAGCTTGCGTATACTCGGGGACTAAGCACTTGTTGTCCTCTCTCGCATCCAAACATACCCTTACGGAACCGTTTGCCTTTGGAACAGCCAAGATAGGACTCAAAAATGGTGTCGGCGATTTTGTTATAATCCCATTATTCTCCATATCGTCTACCAACTCCTTCACCTGAGGGAATATCTTCTCGGGAATGGGGTATGGCCTCTGTTTAAATGGTTCCCAGTTATTCACAATAATTTTGAATCTATAGTTAGGTATCTTTCCTGGTTTTGATCCAAATACATTCTTATGTTGTACTAAAATTTCCTTCATTTTCCCACGGGCTTCTTCATTCACTGGTGCCTCAGCCAATTTTTCTGGTAACAATTTCGAAAATTTTTCATCCTCCTCGGCTTCTAAATTTAACGTCATGGCCTGAAAATACTCTGCGAGCTCATTACAATTTTCTACAAAATTTACTGGGAATTCAAACGATTCTTCTTTCCCCTTGGTTACAGATGCTGTCCAAATCCTTTCATCTCCAACATTTTCTTCAACCTGGTCCAATCTCAGCTCTTCTGTAGAATTTTGTGTCCGAAAAATGATGTTATTTTTTCCCATATCTATCAAGGCATTGTATTCTCCGAGAAAATCTGCACCGAGAATTAAGTTAAATTTCATCTTTGGTAAAATTACACATGGATGTGACATAACTAAATTTCCAATTTGGATGTCCAAAAGAGCCTGCTCCTTACATACAGCAGTCTTGTCCGGCACAATTCCTCTAATTTTTAGCATTGATATGGGAATAGTGAGTACTTTAATCCGCAATTTCAATTCGTTGATCAGTGCCTGAGACACTACACTAATCGACGCTCCCGTGTCCACCAAAGTTTTCACACGTAAATGACCAGCTCTGGTATATATTACGGGTAAGCGCTTAAGAGATTTATAATTTTGTGGCACTTGTTCTTCCAGTAAATCCTCTGGTTTTACAATCCAACTGTCTACGGATACCACAGTCCATCCATTATTATCCCCTTCGGTCAAATTCAGGCTATCTTCCTCATTTTCTTTTGTGCTTTTTTGTCCGTCCCTCTGCCCTCATAATTAGGTGCATTGGGATTCAACCTATTATCTTGCTGTCTTACGCGGTGTTCCCTGTAAGCAACCCTTTCTGCCCCATGACAGTCTTCATTACTGCTGGCTTGTATGGCTCCTCTCCATTGGTCTTCCTCCTGCCTTTTTGCTCTCAACTCTTCAATATACCGCCTTGACTCTTCGCTTCTTTGGTCATGGTTCTCCTGGTGATTTCCTCTTCCTGCTCTTGGATGTCGCTCCTTCTCATCCCAGCGATAGTATAGCCTTCTGGGTCCACTATAGTTTCGATGCATGAATCTGTAAGTCCTCACATTATGCCCGATTGGATAACTATATCCTCGCTGGTTTATGCCATTTTCATGATAGTTAGTTCTTCTATATTGATCTCTTCTGTCTCTCCGCTGCCAACTTCCCTCCTGAGGTACCGCATTTCAATTCGTTTTCTCCCGAGGCACTGTCTGAGTCCCTGAGCTCTGCTGATTATTACGCCTCCTTATTTTCGGTGGATTATTTCCTTCTTCTTCCTCTACCGTATGGATAGCCTCCACATGCCTCAACCTTGGCTGATTTTGACTTGACGTTAAGTCTAGTTGCCGTAAAGTCACTTCCGCTTCGGCTGCCGTTTTCACATTAGCAGCAATCAATGTCCTCTGTACTTCGAGGGGTAATTGCCGAGATATCGCGGCGATAATCTCGCTCTCGCTTGGGGGCATGTCTAAGTCCCTAAATGTTATCATTTGTGAAATGAAGAACTGATAGAACTTCGTTGGTGACGTGGCTGGGTACTTGCGCTAATACAGCTCAATTCGCAATGACTGTTGCGTCGACACGTCCCAGAACTTCTTAAGGAAAGCCTCCTTGAACTTTTCATATGTGGTGAACGTGTATCGAAAATCGTTTGCCCATTCCGCAAGTGAGTCACCCAAAAATTTCTCTACCGTTCTCAATTTACGCTCCGATGGTACTCTATAGTCTGATAGAAAATCATCCATCTCTCTTAAGAAAGCTTCTGTTGTTCTTTCATCGTTTCCCGTGAATTTCCGTGGTTTTTCTTCGCTACTCCGTAAGATATTATAAATAGGAACGTTATGAGTCACGTTAGGAGTCGAACAGTGAACCTCCTGGCGCGGTAATTGTAGAATATCGCTCAGCGCAACGTTATCACTCGTTTGACTCGGCGCCTTTTCCATACTGGTTTGTTGAACAGCACATTTTAATTTACTGAGCTCTTTGTCAGTTCGTAAGTCTAACAGTTCTAATTTATCTTTCATGTAAGCAATTTCCTTTTCTACAGCCCCTATCTTAACTTGATTTTTCTGTGAAACTTCCGTCCACGTCTTCAGACTCGAACCAAGTATCTGTAAGTCTTCCTTGGTTCTTTACCTGTCTGCCATTATCATACTCTTAACTTCTTTGCCAGTCTCTGCAATGTCCTCCTGCATTTCAGAGCGAAGCTGATTTTCTATTTCCTTCAGTCTGTCCTCAGTCTCTCTTTGCTTCACCTTAAGCTTCAGGTCAATCTTATCTTCCGTCTTCTGTTGAGCCTCCATAATTTGTTTACCAATGTCCGTGGTGAACTCTTCCATTCTCGTCTCCGTATCAACACGCAGCTTGTCAATTTCGCCTCGCTGAAGTGTAATTTCCGCTGTAGCCTCTTCTAAAGTAGACGATAACTCTCCCAGTCGCTTATCAGTGCTAGTCATATGTTCTGTCACCCGGCCGGCGATTTCCTCAACAGTGTCTTTAATTTTTTCAATCTGCGTCTGTGTTTTATGTTCTACGGTATCAAGTTGTTTCTCTAATTTTCCCATGCCTTCTAAACAGCACGTACGAACAAAGTCAATTTTTCCCTGTAACTCAACTGTCGCCACCTTGAATTGTTCCTCAGTTTTTCTGTCGCCTGCTTAAACAGCTGTCTAGTCTCTTCCGCCGTTTGTCTAGACTATTCTTCGCTCTTTTCCGCGACCTGTTTCAACTGTCCGTCAGTCCTATCTGCCGCCTGCTTAAATTGTTCATCTAACTTATTCGATAGTTCAGCCATCCGCTCTTGTTCCCTTCTGTCCATCTCCTCCATACGCTCCTGCTCCCTTCTGTGCATCTCCGCCAACAACTCCTGCATCGTCATCGCCATACCAAAAACGTATTTTGATAAAACGCAGAGAAGCTCCCCGCTGCCTAGTATCCTATTCCGTATCTTGTGTACTCCATCCGAATGATCTTTACTTTACTGATAAGCTTCTATGGTTTACGTTAATCATCACACAAAGATAACATGGCCTCAAATTCGCCATATAGAAGCTTCCTATCCATTCGGGATAGTTACGTTCTACCGCGAATACCATACACAAACGCGTTATCATAATTTTGAAGAGATTTACTAATATTGTAGCCCCAAATTCTTATAATCCAAACATCATTAATTTACCTGCCTTTGGGCTCTAGGCTAAGTACTAGACAACAGCACTGGGCCATATTTACCATAAATACCTCCGACTCAAGGCTAATATTCCAGCATAGGTCTACCAGTCTCGAATCATCACCATTTATTGTAAATATCACCACCGTTTACTTAAGACTGAGGTGATCTTAAGGCCCTAGCCTAACTCTAAATCAAATAGAATTATCATTACTGGCAATTGAAATTTGCTCTGCACACAAATTCCAGGCTATGTTAAGATCAACGCATGTCTGAAGGACACATCATCGACCATTCAACCTCATTAGAGAAATCTTTTTATAGTTCTCTAACTCAAATAGAGTTCCTTTATTACTACGACATGCCTTACTTATCGGCTATGTGTTTCTCATTCTCCCTAACATAGCTTAAATCAAACATTTTTGCCGATATTCCTAACGTAATGCACTTAGATTTTGCTCTGTTTTCTAAATTCACGATTTCCGCTGAAGCCTTGCCCTTTCATGTCCGCCTACTATCATTCGTAGTACTGAACATGGGACTCTTAGACTCACTTCATCTGAACGTTAGGTTGCCAGATTCCTAAGTTGCGCCTTTGGTTCGAAATTACCTATCTATCATTACTTAAATTTCATAATTATCCAGATACCAACTCTTGGCCTCTTCCAGCTTTCGAACCATGATCCTAATCCTATCTAGCCTTCGGAACGGCTCGTCAAACCACATTCACTATCGTAAATCTCAATTTGACCTGCCCAAGTTCGTAAGTACAACCTAGACATCTTTGGCTATCACAAAAATACTCACAGCGGGATACGAACATACGCCAAAGTGCCTACTTGCCTTAGTTGCGGCGCCACAAATACTGTACCGTACCCAGGGGTAAATACCCTCTAGGACGATGCCTCCGTTCCTTATGAACATCCGACTAACTCAGGGTTGGGCAGAGAGTGGGTTGGTCGTCAAATGGGTCAGGCTAAAAGTCGAAGTTCTACACTTAAATATAAGTAAATGACAGGAAAATGGAGGTATAACTCGAATGAGAAACAATAATATGGGGTAGGATGAGTTTATTCATAAATATCCCCGAATCATCCTACTCGAAAATCAAATAAATCAAATAATAAAGTGTCATTACAAAAATCTCAAAATTAAAGAAATAAATGGACATTAACAACGTTAATTATTCAAAGAAACAAAAGTGAAATGAAGTATCAAGCACAACTTTGAATACTTGCATACTTTCAGAAATAAATTCGTATCCCGTATCGTTGTGATGATTTCAAGGGTGACTCCATTCGAAATAACTACGTATCAGTGTATGCGTACATATGTTCCCATATATCATGAACAATGGACAAACAGAAGAAGATTTAGAGTGAGAGCCGTCACAAAATTAAACGTTGAAAGGAAAAATTACAATTAAAGAAAAGTTACGATGAAAGGAAAAACTAAGACGCAATGGGACATGATATGAATTATGAAAAATACTAGTGGCATTCACCTACGCTATATTTACAATGAACAGAATGAGCAAAATAACACATCTATTTACATCGGATAAAGAGAAAGTGTCTTACATACTACACAGATTCTACGTGAATCGCGGTTCACCACAAAGGATCTAGTGAGAACTAGACTGACCATCAATATAACTCAGCACTCGGGCTGTTCCCCATTAACAACGAGACAAGATATTCAAACAACAAGAAACATCATAAAGCATCATCCTGTAAGGGAAAAACATATAATTCTCCATCAATATCATGTAGAAAACAATGGGCAACATTGCCTTCTTCTGCTGCATTTGAGCGCTCAACAGCGCGGTCATCCGTCAAGTATTTCCTGGTGGGCTGTGAGCTGAAAGGAAATGTTGAACTCAACACTGTACTAAGGCTTGGATTCTGTCTCCCAAGATTGTAACACGGAAATACCATCTCATTCGCGCCGTCTAAGAAACACGGCCAATATATCAGTTTGCAACGAGGCATCATCTTTCGTCCGCTACACGGAAACTCACGTATAATCGTATTCCTTCCTAGCATGCTTTGACAATTTAACACACATCAGACTCATTGGTCTGGAATCAATTCCGTCAATTCTGATAATAATATTCTCTCAGAAGACAATAGCATGTACATATCCACTGCACATTATTCTTTCACATATCAGGCATGCAATCGGCCTGCATAATCACTTTATGACTCCGCATGCATCATAACTTCTCATATCTCTCACAAATCACATCAGCCTTTTACATTATGAGACCCGGTTCGTTTCCTGTGCAAATCATTGGGCAAAAACAGATTCGCATCGACACAGGTAGGTCTTATAGCGACGACGGGACAGGAAAAGCGCAGTGTGAAGGAAGCGCCTATGGCCTTAATTACAGTACAGACCCAGCATTTGCCTGGCGTGAAAATGGCAAAGCACGGAAACCATCTTCAGGGTTGCCGACAGTGGGGTTCGAAGCCATTATCTCCCGAATACTGGATACTGGCCGCACTTAAGCGACTGCAGCTATCGAGCCCGGTCCACAAGTTTTTGTACTGGCATCAGTGCTAAATGCATCCCTCCTCCAGCAACCTACAGCAAGGCGTCTTCACGATATTTGAAATAAGCGAATCACAGCAGGGGAATGTCCGGCTCCATGGCTAAATGGTTAGCGTGCTGGCCTTTGGCCACAGGGGTCCCAGGTTCGATTCCCGGCAGGGTCGGGAATTTTAACCTTAATTGGTTAATTTCGCTGGCACGGGGGCTGGGTATATATGTCGTCTTCATCATCATTTCATCCTCATCACGACGCGCAGGTCACCTACGGGAGTGAAATCAAAGGACCTGCATCTGGCGAGCCGAACTTGTCCTCGGACACTCCCGGCACTAAAAGCCATACGCCATTTCATTTTTCAGTAGGGGAATCCTTGAGGTGCTACACCACATATTCAGTATGAAATTACCAATTGAGGGGCATTGCACAGTTTTACATACAGGGTGTATCAGAACTATACCGACAAAGAAATCAGGGGTGCTCTTCGTGTTGTGTTAAGAACAATGGTGCAATCGGATTGGCGGAGAAAATGTTTCTTTTCGAGAAAATGAGGTTACTTTGTTACTTCCGGGCGTGGGATTCAAATCGACAAACTCGCCGTATTTGCTATAACCCTGCATATACAAAACGTTTAAAACTCACCATGTTTTGACATTCAATTGACAAATTCTTGCAAAAATAACTTTTACTGATTATTATGAATGAGTTATGGAACAAAAAATGAAAAATAATGAATTGCACACAAGGAATGCTTTTTCTTTTTTGCTATTTGTTCGGGGCGTCGACCTATGTAGATCTTTTGCCTCTACTGGCACCATATGTGAGGAAACTGCGTGTATTATGTAATGGCGGAAGGGTAATGTGTTGAATGTGAGGAAAGGAATGTTAAGGACGACTCAAGCATCCAGTCCCCAGGCCAGGGGAATTAATCATTAGAATTAAAAACCCCTGACCCGGCCGGGGCGCGTTGCTCCCTATACCGCGGGGCCGGACCAAGGAATGCCCTAATTAACAATTGAATAAGAGTGAGCTGCCGTTTTGGAGTAATGGCACTGTGGTCGGCCCGGCAAATCTGATAGTACGGCGTGGCACTTAACTACTAGGTCGTTAAACCTTGTACTGGCCATGTGAATAACAGCTGAGCACACGACATCGCAGTGTATTCGATTGTGGTCAGAGTTTCGTTACTAAACGCAAGATATCTCATCTCCATGCAGGCCCTGGGATTCCCAAAGGCCACTGTGTCAAGAATGTACCATAAGTACAGTACGCGAACATCTTCTAGATACCAGGTTTTACGGGGGTGAGGAGTAAGGAGTAAGGAGGGAGCTCTCCCGGTTCCAGTTATACTGCCATCTGAATGGAAATGAAATCTGAATTGAATCGATGGTATGATCGATCGATAGGAATTTTCTAAACCTGTATTATCTTAAGCCAACAACTGTGTTACACACACATTATACAACATTTCTCGATACGAATCATATTCCTAGCATGAATTCTATAGTTTGGCTTTGCTGTGTAAACATCTAAACAACAGCAGTACTAGTACGTAAAGTGTACACCAGGTGTCTCACGGCGATTCATAGTTTGTAGGTCAAAGGTTCCCAATACGAATCTCGAAGGTAACCGAGGTCTACCGATGCAGCGAAACTTTTCTTGAGCCCCGAGCTCCATAGTGATGAATGGGAACTATGGCTCAAGAAAAGGTTCGCGGACTATACTTATACATGGATTCGGGAAAAAACCACCGCTGCCACGGTCAATTGCTCTGGTGTACAACGGAATTTAGCTCGGATGGCACGGGCGGATAGACGGGCAACAGATCACTCACGAATGCAATGCTGGACAACAACGCAGTATGAGCAACAGTACCATCCATAACCACTTCCTCGTAACGTTTTACAGAAGCCGCTGTCCCAACAGAGCGCCACTGCTCACCGCATGTCACAAATCACAAAGGCTGACGTCGGCAAAGGAACACTAACGCTGGACTCTCAAAGCATGGAAAAAGGTTGCCTGGACGGATGAGTCTTAGTACCAGTTCTTATACTCCGATAAAAGATTATGACTGCGTCAATAGGCGTATCCCTTTTACTAGCAGGTCAGTATTCAGTCCAGTGGTGGTGATATTCTCACATAGCTACTGATCAAGCGGGGTGAAACAGGACCTCCAATACATCTACCAACATCCTTCGTCGGTGAACGATACATCATGAACCGTCTGTCAGATCATGTTCACTCGTGTATTCGCCTCCAGCATTATGCAAAAGGCATGTACTGTGCAGAGATGAGAAGAACGCAAGAATGAGGAATGTGGCCTGCGAGCACGAACTTCCTGTTCTGCCCAGACAGATCGGCTCTTATCTGCTCTTATCTGCTACACGAAAAAATTGACTCACACTTTGCAGTTTGCTGAATAATAACTGACCAGAGCGAAGAGTTGCCAGTAGAAGATAATATAAAGTAGCATGGGTAGTAGCGGAGTTGCTATGGTCACCATTGCGTCACTGGCTCTGCTGGTGAAAACCCCTTCGCCCCGTGCCTCACCGGGCATGTGCATTCTTCTGATCTCCCAACAATACCTACAGCAAGACAATACACCGGTCCAGTGTGGCCGATTGGTTCTATGAACATTTCACGGATATGATGATGTTCGTCTGGCCTCCAAGGTCACGTGAGCCGGACAGAGTGGCACAGATGGTTGAGGCGCTGGCTTTCTGACCCCAACTTGGCAGGTTCGATCCTGGCTCAGCCCGGTGATATTTGAAGGTGCTCAAATACGTCAGCCTCGTGTCGGTAGATTTACTGGCACGTAAAAGAACTCCTGGAGGACAAAATTCCGGCACCTCGGCGTCTGCGTAAACCGTAAAAGTAGTTAATGGGACGTAAAGCAAATAACACTATTATTATTTAAGGTCACGTGACTTCGCTCGTATTGAACATATCGTCATTGGACCTCGAAATACCGGTATGTGACAATATTGAGGGGAGAAATACTGACCCGCAACACAAAATGCGGGGAACTGGACAGAGTGCGGGAAAGAGAGGGAATCGATAGATTCATACTTCTTCATTTGTTTCAATCGTTATTAATGAAACAGGCTGTATCATTCTTTCTGCAACGTTTTGAGCTGTCCTTCACATGTTCTAGACATATTTTACGCTCTCCAGTCCGTCAGTGCCATGTGGCATCAGAATGTTTAATATTATTTTCTTGACGTTAAAAATTGCTAAAAGCGCCATGTGACATCGCGGTGTTTACCTTGCGACATTAACAGTTGATTGATAGCATTCGAGCACTTGACAAAGAAACCAGTGGCCAGTATGTAAGTATATTTCAGGAATTACTAGAGGCCAAATAGGAATACTGCCTCTTCTTCTTCTTCTTCTTCTTCTTCTTCTGTTTTTCCCACACTTGTGGAGTCGCGGGTGCGAACTGTGTCGCACATGTGGATTTGGCCCTGTTTTACGGCTCGATACCATTCCTGACGCCACACCTACCCTATATGGAGGGATGTGATCACTATTGCGTGTTTCTGTGGTGGTTGGTAGTGTAGTATGCTGTCAGAATATGATGAGGAAAGTGTTGACACAAACACAATCATGCAGTCCCCGAGCCAGAAGAATTAATCAGACGTGATTTAAATCCCCGACCCAGCCTGGAATCGAACCCGGGACCCTCTGAACCGAAGGCTTCAACGCTGACCATTCAGCCAAGGAGTCGGACAGGAATACTATATCTTCTAATGTTTTGTTCATATAATATTATCTATTTCTACACCTCAGTCCCATTTACGATAGGAGGTTGGGGATGAGAGGAGATGAAATTATTTAGCATTTTTACTGCTGGATGCCCTTCCTGACGCCAGTCTCTGTTGAGCAGCAAATGAAGATGAAATGAATGATGGTGAATGAAATTGCCTAAGGAGTGGGGAGGAATCGGTTGTGGCCTGTGAATATGAACTGTCCGGCATTCCCTTAGGCCGCGTGCACACCGAGCGCGCTTCGCATAGTATGCACGCGGCCTTAATCAAGGCCATAAGAGACTCATACGGCTTTCTGAGCACAAGTTGGCTGGTTCGATTCCAGGCATTCTTGGTCTTGATACCAGTATACCTCCGTATATTTCTGTGTCTGCTGATTTCTTTTAACACACTACATGAACAAATATTTAATTAGAAGCCTAGCCAAAGGTATTATGCTCTGTTGTCTAGTATTACATTTATCAGGGTTGTTGTTGTTGCTATTTGCTTTACGTCGCACCGACACAGATATGTCTTATGGCGACGATGGGATGGGAAAGGCCTAGGAAGTGGAAGGAAGCGGCCGTGGCCTTTATTAAGGTACAGCCCCGGCATTTGCCTGGTGTGAAAATGGAAAACCACGGAAAACCATCTTCAGGGCTGCCGACAGTGGGACTCGAACCCACGATCTCCCGATTACTGGATACTGGCCGCACTTAAGCGACTGCAGCTATCGAGCTCGGTTATCAGGGTTGAGATGTCCATGTAAATATATAGGTAAATACCGGTATATACTTGTTTCCTCGTTAGCTACAACTAAAATTTGGTATATGTTAAGAATTAGGATATCTGGAGTGATTGAAAACATAGTTCTGCTCTATGAACATTCTTTTCTTTCTTGCTGTTTTGGGCTTGTCACTTTATCTGCTGTGAAAATAATTTGTAATAACAATGCAGGAAATTGGCCTAATTATTTTAATACTCGCATCAAAAAGGTTAAACTAATTTTCTGTGGTCTGTTCATTAAGTTATGAAATTCAATAAAATACACACATTCTTTACATTATTTTGCACCATTTTCATGAACATATTAGTCCACATTTTACTCCAAATTTTGAAAATATTAATTTTTGTATGTGCATATTTAGCCGTTTTTAATAATAATGATAATAATAATAATAATAATAATAATAATAATAATAATAATAATAATAATAATAATGTTATTTGCTTTACGTCCCACTAACTACTTTTACGGTCTTCGGAGACGCCGATGTGCCGGAATTTAGTCCCGCAGGAGTTCTTTTACGTGCCAGTAAATCTACTGACACGAGGCTGTCGTATTTGAGCACCTTCAAATACCACCGGACTGAGCCAGGATCGAACCTGCCAAGTTTGGGTTAGAAGGCCAGTGCCTTAACCGTCTGAGCCACTCAGCCCGGCGGTTTAGCCGTTTTTATTATATATACTGTATATATATAGCATAGCCCTGAATAGCAATTACAGTACCACGGCCGGCGAACGGATGGTTAGATGATTTAATGACAGTGGAACAAAGCATGAAAAATGAGAATTTGAATCCCGACCACGGTAATAATCCAATGCACAGCATAAAACGTCTGATCTAAAGGAGATAGTTTAGTAATATAAAGGCTGTCTTATTCTTCTTATTCTTCTATTGCTACGACTACTTTCTTATTATTATTATTTCCGTTTCTGTTGTGTGGTGGTTAGTGTGATTTGCTGCCACCCCCGGAGGCCCGGATTCGATTCACGGCTCTGCCACGAAATTTGGAAAGTGGTACGATGGCTGGAACGGGGTACACTCAGTCTCGGGAGGTCAACTGAGTAGAGGTGGGTTCGATTCCCACCTCAGCCATCCTCGAGGTGGTTTTCCGTGGTTTTCCACTTCTCCTCCAGGCAAATGCTGGGATGCTAGGCCTACTTAACATAGGCCATGGCCGCTTCCTTCCCTCTTCCTTGTCTGTCCCTTCCAATCTTCCAGTCTCTGGCAAGACCTGTGTTCAGTATAGCAGGTGAGGTCGCCTGGGCAGGGTACTGGTCCTCCTTCCCAGTTCCATCCCCCAGACCCAAAGTCTCACGCTCCAGGACACTGCCCTTGAGGCGGTAGAGGTTGGATCCCTCCCCGAGTCCGAGAGATAAACCAACCTTGGACGGTAAAAGGATTCAGAAAGAAAATATTATTATTATTATTATTATTATTATTATTATTATTATTATCATTATTATTATTATTATTATTATTATTATTATTATCATTATTATTATTATTATTATTATTATTATTATTATTATTATTATTATTCATGAAGAGATCGGTTTCAAATACCGACAAAGAAGACGTACTGTAATTGCAATCTGCACAAAAAATCTGTCTGCAGAATACAAGGAGAAATATGGACACAGTCTTGAAGGAGTGCGTGATGCAAAATAAGTAAATCCATAACAAAAGTAACGGAATGCTTTTGAATGAAGTACCGGTAAGGTGTTGCACGGAATGTTAGATTAGGAAATGCAGTCTTGAAGGAAGTAGATGCATAGTGTTACTTGGGTAGCAGAATAACGAAAGATGGTAGAAGTGAAGAGGACATCAAATGCAGATTATTGTAAACCAGGAAAGCCTTTCTTAAGTTACAAATAATACTGGTTCCAATGTTATTGGTTTTACGTTCCACTAACTATTGTTACGGTTTCCGGAGACGATGGAGTGACGGAATTTTCTCCTGCAGTTCTTTTACGTGCCGATTAATTTACCTACACGATGCTGATGTATCTGAGCATCTTTAAATACCACCGGACTGAGCCGGAATCGAACCTGCCAAGTTGAGATCAGAAGTCCAGTGCTACCGAGCTCGATAGCTGCAGTCGCTTAAGTGCGCCCAGTATACAGTATTCGGGAGATAGTGGGTTCGAACCCCACTGTCGGCAGCCCTGAAGATGGTTTTCCGTGGTTTCCCATTTTCACACCAAGCAAATGCTGGGGCTGAACCCCAATTAAGGCCACGGCCGCTTCCTTCCCATTCCTAGCCCTTTCCTGTCCCATCGTCGCCATAAGACTTATCTGTGTCGGTGCGACGTAAAGCAACTTGCAACAACAGTCCAGTGCTATACTGTATCATCTGAGCTACTCAGCCTGGCTTTAAGACAAATTCCTCACTTCAAACATGGATGGTTTGAAGACTTTTTGTGTAGTGTGGTATTGTTTGGAAGCTAAACTGACAATAACTGGCGCAGAAAGAAAGAAAAATAAAATAGAATACTCTTTTGAAATGTGCCGTTACAAATATTATCGGCACACTTTATCTTGGTGCATTTGTGTACGGGGGTGAGGAGTAAGGAGGGAGCTGTCCCGGTTCCGGAAGTGCTGCCAACGGAATGAAAATGAAATCTGAATTGAATCGAGAATATGATCGATCGATATGAAGTTTCTAAACCGTTATCATCTTAAGCCAACAACTGTGTCACATACACATTATAAACCAGTATATAACATTTCTCGATGTGAATCTTGTTCCTAGCATGAATTCTATAGTTTGGCTTTGCTGTGTAAACAACAACAGTACTAGTACGTAAAGTGTACGCCAGATGTCGCACAACGATGCTTAAGCGATTCATAGTTTGTGTTTCAAAGGTTGCCAGGACGAATCTCGAAGATTACCGAGGTCGACCGATTCAGCACTAGGGTGTAAATGCATCCAGATAAAGTGTGCCGATAATAGGTAAGTAAACTCGTGTCCTCATCCCGAGGTAGCACAGCTCGTTCCAGGTACACCCCCAATGGGGATGAGTTGCAGGTACTATTTTAACCACATAGCAGCTCTCCTGCCATTCTTAAATTTCTGGCAGTACCGGGAATCGAATCCGGACCTCCGAGGACGACAGCTTATAATTCTAACCTTTTACGGTACGGAGGGAGATACGTTCCTCGGAGCACAAATGAACACATATTGAATGGAGCTGGTGAGAGGAGAACGATTTGGTGATTTTTGACCGGAAGAAGGGATAGGGTCCGCCTCTGTGGTGTAGTGGTTAGTGTGATTAGTGGTACGAGGGCTGGAACGGGGTCCACTCAGCCTCGGGAGGTCAACTGAGTAGAGGTGGGTTCGATTCCCACCTCAGCCATCCTGGAAGTGGTTTTCCGTGGTTTCCCACTTCTGCTCCAGGCATATGCTGAGATGGTACCTAACTTAAGGCCACGGCCGCTTCCTTCCCTCTCCCTTGTCTATCCCTTCCACTCTTCCCATCCCCCACCGAGGCCCCTGTTCAGCATAGCAGGTGAGGCCGCCTGGGCGAGGTACTGGTAATTCTCCCCAGTTGTATCCCCCGACCCAATGTCTCACGCTCCAGGACACTGACCTTGAGATGGTAGAGGTGGGTTCCCTCGCTGAGTCCGAGGGAAAAACCAACACTGGAGCGTAAGCAGATTAAGAAAGAAAGAAATAAAGAAAGGAAGAAAGAAAGAAAGAAAAGAAAGAAGGGATAGGTTGATGGGACATCTTGAGACACCAACGACCGGTTTAAGGAAAAGTTTAGGTGATAAGAACGGTAAAGGTATCCAAGGTGTGAATATGGCATACAGATTAGTGTAGATGTGGGGTGTATTAGCAGTTTCGTAGAAATGATAAGACCGGGCGAGTTGGCCATACGACTGTGCAGCTGTGAGCTTGCATCCGGGAGATAGTGGGTTCGAACCCCACTGTCGGCAGCCCTGAAGATGGTTTTCCGTGGTCTCACATTTTCACACCAGGTACATGCTGGGGCTGTACCTTAATTAAGGTCACGGTGTCGTTGCGACGTAAAGAAACTAGCAAAAAAGAGTGGTAAATGATAAGGTTAGTACGTAGTAGGGGGCGCGGAGTACGGGGGCGCGGATAGCTGCATTAAACCAGTCTATCGAACCCCACTATCGGCAGCCTTGAAAATGGTTTTCCGTGGTTTCCCAATTTCACACCAGGCAAATGCTGGGGCTGTACCTTAATTAAGGCCACGGCCGCTTCCTTCCCACTCCTAGCCCTTCCTTGTCCCATCGTCGCCGTAAGATCTATCTGTGTCGGAGCGAAGTAAAGCAACTAGAAAAAAAAAACCAGTGTATGGACTGACGACTTCGATAGATCACTTACTAATGTTAAGATTAGAGGCTGGACCAAACTTTACAAAAGGGCGAATGAGAGAATGAGTTTTTTTTTATTTTTTTATTTTTTTTATAGACTAACAATTTCTCATACTACCATTATGGAAGCGAAATTTCTCATATGGGCCTCGTCCGGAACCTAGCTGACGTAGTTCCGGTTCAGGTTGAATCTCACCAGCTGGTCTGTGTATAATTGTGCATGTATAACCACGTTGTCTGTGTTAATCGAATTCACGCACCCTGCACCAATATTTTAAGTAAGCCAATGATAATAAATCTATACAAAAGTATTTTTCACACACATCCATGCACGTCTGTTTACCTCATTTCCTCCTATGTTGTTATTATCGTCGTATAATTAAGAATAAGAGGCCGGTTGTTAAATTATGAAATGTTCAGCTAATTGAGAATTTCTTTTATGAAGAAAATATTCCTTTGCCACTCAGTATTGGATAAAAGATGTGTTAAATATAATGTTCATGGTGTATACACTGACTTGTTAAGATTGCCCCATGAAGAACTTATAAAACGTGTTGCTTTTTCCCTTCGTATTTGAGGTTAGGTTCGGGCAGTGCTCTCCTGGAACAGCATTTTTTTCGGAGATAAATGTGGTTTATTGACGTGACATGGAGGGCATTATGTTAAACTAGTTGATTAGGTATCCAGTAATATGTAATTTAGCTCTGTTATTGTTTTAATGAGCATTCCATGAAGTATGATGACTTACTTCTGTAGGCCTAAATCAGGTTACCTCTTGCTATCAAACGTAAGCTTGTACTTTACACTACAGGTTTCTCATACGAAGATATTGAAGATAGTTAATCAGTGAACGTTGCATTAAAAATTATATAAAGCACGCTGTTGAAATGAAATAAGAATTTTGAATATTCTTCAAGTCTCTTCCCAGCAAACACAATGTTGTGTGACAAGGATCTCTTAACTAGTTCCTCAATTTGCTGTTCAGACTCCAGATAATACTTCTCGTATATTGTATGAGAAACCAACTTACGTTAAATTTTTTGTTGGGGGAAGAATTTAAAGAAATAAATATCAAAGAAGTTTTATCCAGGAATTGCTCATTATGATGCAATTTCCATTACAGTCTAGTTTTTGTTCAATATCTTCTGTGTTCTGTTTATCATGCATTATTTCAATTTGATGTTTAATGTGATGTCATGTCTTGAAATGTAGACTGGGACCAAGAAGAAATATTCTTGACCAGTGTTCTAATCAAATGTATTCTAAACCTTAATTTGAACTTATAATTGAAAAACGTTGATTTCATTGTGTTACTGTATATTAGTTAGAGTGTATAGAACATGTATAGGCCCAATTTCCCTCCCAATAATTCATTGAATAATAAGGGTAAGATGTACAAGTAAATATAAATCATTGTAAAAATGCCCAGTATGATTGAGATCTGGCTTTATGCTATGTAGATTTTGATTTGCAATATGTCAAATTGGGAGGAATGTCTGTTATGTGTATCAGCCCGAGAGATTTGGTTAGTTGAGCTTTCTAAGTCTGCATTATCAGTGGTAGGTTTGATCTAGAGTTTGGGTAACTTCATCTTGAGAATTGCTGTTGTAGAGGCTATAGGCCTATACTGCCCTGTGATGTAAAGATACCTGTTGTTGTTTCACAGTTTGAATGTGCAGGAATAATTTGTAGTTTTTATGGAACGATATTGCGTATAGTTAGTTACATTTTCTTTGGGAATGGTCATGTGGTTAGGGGCGCGCAGCTGTGAGCTTGCATTCCGGAGATGGTGGGTTCGAACCCCAATGTTGGAAGCCCTGAAGATTGTTTTCTGCAGTTTCCCATTTATACACTGGGCAAATGCTGGGGCTGTACCTTAATTAAGGCCATGGCTGCTTCCTTCACACTTCTAGCCCTTTCCATCGTCGCCGTAAGACCTATCTGTGTTGGTGTGATGTAAAGCCATTTGGAAAACAAAAAAACCCCTCTTTTTTGGAAATAAAATGCAGGTAATAAATTCTGTTCTTGGCATTTAACTTCTTTTAAAAGTTTTAAGAGGAATAAATATGAAAAAAGATACGTGAATAAATTGTATTTTGACATTAGTAACAATAGACGTATTATCTTTTCACATGACATCCTTGATGATCATTCACATTATTAGTATGTACTAAGAACGTTTAATACTTTGGCCTACATATTTTTAAATATAAATCCATGATATGTGTATATGGCAGGAGTTATCTTACGATGAATGTTTCTTTTTAAAAATGGAAATATAACACATTACCTACATATATGTTTATTTTTATATAACTTAACATTTTCATAACAATAAGGTCAGATATAAGAGAAGACACTTTTATGAGTGGAATGCTTGGAAAGAGAGCAGAGGAAGAAGGGTTTGGCTAAGAAAATACATATTTTTTATGGTATGAGCAATCTAGACCTGGATGTCAACTTACTTAAATTCTGTCTCTATTGCATTTCTTTAGATCATTAATAATTTTTTGGAACTATGAACCTCATCAGTAGATAAATATACCAGTAAAATCATTTCTTTTAGCTGGTTGCTGTGAGGAGACTGTAATCAATAAATTGTCCAAATCCAATGGTAGTCACCAGATTTAAATGATGGGTCTTGGTGATTGACCATAGTCTTACTCGCAGCTTCACCAATCTTTTACTTCAGACAGCTTGAACTAAAGATGTACTGTACTGCTTTAGGCAGTATACTTGCATTTGTAAATCTAATGTACATTTTGGATTTAAATTTACTGCTTATGTGTTGTGACTTTATATGCAAACTGTGACACTGGATACTACAGGGACATTTTTGAATCTATTCAGGGGATTGTCGCTCGCCTGGTTGGCCGCACCACGAGCATGTCTACCGCTAAGCACTTTGCTGTGATGCGCTTCTCTGGTTCTCCTTTGCAGCCTGCTGAGAGCTTTATCAGCATAAAGTTCAGTTAGTCAAGTGTTGACATGTTTAGTGGTCAGTATGTTGTTCCAATGCCATTTTCATTACGTTAGCGTGGATATATAGGGCCTACATAATATCTTCACAAAGTACAGGAAATTTTGTGAGAAAACATTCTGACTCAGTGCTGGGCGAGTGCTGGCCGCATTATGGCAGAGTGCCTGGCGGGATACGGACTCGCAGTGCAGGAGAACAGGTGAGCGGCAATCCCCTGAATAGATAATAAAACTGTCCCTATATTTAACCTTTAATGTTCCCTATAGCAGCAGCAGTAGAAGTACTAGTTAATTCTAAAAGTAGTACTCTGTATCGCCCACCATTTGTGACAAAACTTGGGAATGTTGTTAAACTATATGTCATCTGGAATCGGTCCATAATTTTATGATTATTCTAGCAATGAAAAAGTATCATTGTACTCTCACATACATATAAATTTTAAAAATGTCTGCATGTGGAAATTCCACTGGTTAGAACTTATGCTTATTTTTTCATTATTTGAGAAAGCTCCTGGATTTTCAATATTAGTTTAGACATGGGGATTTATGGGAGTCTTCTCGATAGCACTTTATGATTGCAGGTTATAAATTTCATTTTTTGTCCGTATTGAAGATCTACATGCGATACATATTATTATAATTTTATTAAATACCACCTATTCAATATATAATAAACTAAGGATGTAAGTCCTTATTAGTTTTTTATGTATTGAATAGGTGGTATTTAATAAAATTATAATAATTTGTAGCACTTTATGAGCCGTGGTGCATGGTAAGAAATGATGTGAACTGATACTGAGACTATGTCAATCTGGGAAATGCAACCATTTTCTGTGTTCCTATTGGCTGGAGCAGTGTGCTATTGCCTCCAATAGAGCTTGCGTCATGTATAGCCACAGGGATGCCACATTCTTTGAAACTGAAAAAACCACAAAGTTTGAAAGTGTCATGGCTTGTACTGAATGTATCTGTGACATGAATATATTGTATTATTGAACGGTTTCAATATTAAGCACAGAAGGCATGAAATTCACTGATTTTCTAGCCAGAACAGTGGTCTTCTTACTAACTGACCAATGTCTTGTCACTAGCCACACATAAGTTAGCAGCCTTGTACAGTGCGTTACAACGTCAATTGAGCTGTGCAATTTTGGATTCCTAACCTCTGTTTTGCACCTCCATTATGAAGTTTTACCATAATTTTTTCCTGGCCTTTATCTGAATTTTTCAGGTTGGCACTTGATGTGGATCTAGCCCATTTTTCAGGCCAGATGCCTTTTGTGACACAAACTGTATATGGAGGGATGTATCGCTATTGTATGCTTCTGTGGGGTTTGTTAGTGTGGTGTGTTATATGTAGATGAAGATAAATTTATTAAAATAAACACAAATATATAGTCCCCAAACTAGAATTCACCATACACATTTAAAATTTCTGGCCTGGCTGGGAATGGAATCTGGAGTGCTGTGAAACAAAAATCAGTATGCTGACCATTCAGTCAAGAAGCTGGCTGGGGTTTTATAGAAATATGAAAAGTTAATGATGTGTGGTTCATTTGATGCCAATTCTGGGTTGGGAGAATTTAGTGTAGCTTTTTTTTTTAGTGGTTGACTCAGCGACAGAGCAGTGTGTCTGATTTATTTTAGTTGGCCAAATATTTGTATTGTGATAGAAACATTTGATTTAGTAGGCCTAATTAAACTCTGACATTATGTTGTATGAGCAGTTATGTACTTTGCTGTGTTAGTAAATGTGTGTCTGTGCATTTTATATTTTTAATTTAGGTCAGAAATGCTGAAAGAAATATCTGCTGATCTTAAAGTTTAATTCTAATTTTCATGTATAGTTATTACACATATTTTTCTAGACATTCTTCAGATATGCTTAAAATAAAACACTGAGCGAGTGGCTTCGCGGTTTGGGTCACATAGCTGTCGGCTTGCATTTGGGAAATAGTGTGTTCGAACCCCACCGTTGGCATCCCTGAAGAATGTTTCCCATTTTTCCCATTTTCATACCAGTTAAATGGTGGGGCTGTACGTTAATTAAGGCCATGGTCGCTTCCTTCCCACTTCTAGCCCTTTCCTGTCCCATTGTCACCAGAAGACGTCAGTGCATCGTATAGTAAATTTGAATAAAATAACACATCTTTCGCTGTCTCCATTCTATCGTTATGCAGCGTTTTCGTATCAGCATCAAGCTCTTCCACAAAGATGATTTTTAACAGTCTGCCATTTTTAAGATGTATCTATATTCTTATGATGTTCCCCAAATTACTTTCAGTATGTTTTATACGAAACATCATGTGTTTACTGCATTGAACAGACATTTTAACATATCAATGAACGGGACATGAAATTTATCATATTTTGAATTGCAGTGCATAATTGTGTAACTTTTTAAATATATAAATGTTCCATAGTTGATGATGGTTCAGTGGACTGAAACATGTCCTATGTGAATAATTTTTGACAAGTGTGTCAATTTTCAATTGTAACATACTGTAGTACTAACCAGGTGGACAAATCAAATTATAATAATTATATTATGTATACTTCTGTTTTAAACAAATAATAATTTGACATTGTGTCTGATCGCATACTTCAATTAATCTATGTCCATTGCCGTTTAATGTTTCTTCACCAAATTTCACAACCATATTATTATTATTCAATCAAGACCCAGCTCTAATGTTCAAACCCAGTACAAATACAGAGGTTTGCAAATTATTAGACTCAATGGAAAAGATAAAAAATAAAATTCCCTCATTGTAAGATTTTGCTTTCACTTGTCTTTCTAATTTCTACCATGGAAATCCCTGTTCTTGAGTCAAATACTAATCCGACTGACTAAAATTTTTGAAATCCTGTATTTTTCATAATTTTTGAAATTTAATGTTGAGATTATATCTTTCTGTTTGGTCTGTTGACAATTGTACAAAATCAGTTTCCAAGAGTTTGGATAGTAAATAGTACAAAGCCCAGTGAATCATCAGCGCTCAAGTAACACGTAAAAGAGCCCTGCTAGAGCACAAAAAGATTTACGTTCATTTTTTTTGCTAGTGGCTTTCCGTTGCACCGACACAGATAGGTCTTATGGCGACGATGGGATAGGAAGGCCTAGGAATGGGAAGGAAGCAGCCGTGGCCTTAATTAAGGTACAGCCCCAGCATTCGCCTGGTGTGAAAATGGGAAACCACGGAAAACCATCATCAGTGCTGCCGACAGTGGGATTCGAACCTACTATCTCTTGGATGCAAGCTCACAGCCGCGCGCCTCTAACTGCACGGCCAACTCACCCGGTACGTTCATTTTTATGGCCAGGCGGTAATGAGTAATGCGACAACGGAATAATAAAAAAAATGTGTTGAGTCTAATAAAATTTACATCTCTGTAATTCATGGTGGGAAGAATTTGCCTCGATAATATCTCTGAGTCCAAATTATCAGCAATGGCAGCATCCTCATGAGAAGCATACATTGCTATTACAAACACTTCGCTACCAAACCTTTCAGTCACCAACTTCAAGAACCTGTCATTAATCACCTCCCATTTCCTTATTCTTCCCTTCCATCTATTCTTGACCAATATGGCCACTCCAACTTTAGCCCGTGTACTCTTGTCAACACGACGCCATACATGCTGGTATTTGCCATGGTTTTCATTTCCTCTACCTTTTTTTCTTCATCTCTGTCAGAACTAGAATATCTGCTTGCTGTTTCTCAGCCTCTGATATCACTTTCTGGAATTTATTGCTTAGGCTCTGTATGTTGTACGTTCCAATTTGAATAGTCTTTTTTTTTGAAGCCATTGTCATTTTCTATGAGATCCACCAGTTTCTTTCATTCTGGGATACATAACAGTTCCTTTCAAACTGTATATGTTTTGGCCTGTAGCAGAGCCCCCAGCCTGGAGGACCAGGGGACATTTTTTCAGGCATACCCTCACCCTAGAGGGACTGCCCTAATTGCTGCTGTGAGATCCCTCTTCCCAGTTTAGTTGCTACGTTGTCTTGTTCCTCACCATCAACCTTTCCGGCAAGGGAGGCGCTACGGTAGCAGATGGTTGAGGCGCTGGCCTTCTGACCCTAACTTGGCCGGTTCGAACCTGGCTCAGTCTGGTGGTATTTGAAAGTGCTCAAATACGTCAGCCTTGTGTCGGTAGTTTTACTGGCACATAAAAGAACTCCTGCGGGAGTAAATTTCAGCACATCGGCGTCTATGAAAACCGTAAAAGTAGTTAGTGGAACGTAAAGCAAAATAACATTAATCTGCAGTAGCTAAGCTACCACTGGCATAGGTTGGTGGATCTTTAAAACACTCAAGTACCACCAACCATGTCAAGGTCGTGCAGTTCTAATTTGTTTAATTTTACTGTAATCAAAATATAATTCACCTCCCATTTAGATACAAACTGCGTGGATACCTACGAAAAACATTGTCTATAGATTCAGTTTTTTTTTTTTTTTTTTTGGAGTTACTGTTTAAATTGTGTAAAAATTTCATGCCTCACTGATACAGGATAGTCATAAATCAGAGTTACAGACATGAAACAGTTCATTAAAAATTCATAAATGCATGGTAACTAAAGCAGTTCACAACTTCCATTTTTGTTTGTAGTCATTTTGGACTTCATTTGAAAACCAGCAAGCTAAGAACATTTTGAACGTGATCTTTACACCCTGTGTAGCAGAGTGCTGGTCTTCTGAAGTCAAGGGCGCTGGGATGAATAGCTCAGACAGTAGAGTGCTGGCCTTCTGATCTCAAGTTGGTGGGTTCGATACCAGCTTGGATGGTATTTGAAGGTGCTGAGACGTCAGCCTTGTTTCAGTAGATTTACTGCTATATAAAATAATTTGTGCAGGACAAATTTACACAGCACCTCGGCTTCTAGAAAAACTGTTAAAGTAGTTAGTGGGAGGTAAAACCAGTAATATTATTATTGTTATAATAATAATAATAATAATAATAATAATAATAATAATAATAATAATAATAATAATAATAATAATAATAATTTCAGGTGGCATAATTAACAGAGAACACTTTTGTATTAAAATACTGAGCATTTCATTTTCATTTCAAAGTTACATGACACACACATTTTTTGTATTTAATGTCCCAGAAGCAGTAGAAACCAATGTTGTGTTGTCATACATTGTTACTGTACCAACCTGCAATTTATGAAATAAAAATTGAAGATACTACAAAAAGAAGTGAGAAGGTTAACATTTTGCAATTTGGTCATAAATATCAGATGACTAGAACATGATTTTCTTCAGGCAAGTTACTACATGGTAAGAAATACAAAGCCACTAGTGTGAAAGTCTGGGATATTTGTAGTCGTCAAATCTTAAACCAGGAAGGAAATTTGTCTTAGATATTCCTGAAACTGTGAAGAATACATACTGTAATTTTAAAGCTCTATTCAAAAGCAGAAGGAACTTTTCAAACTTGGTACACCACAAATGTACTTCGTTATTTCAACTGTGTGGCACTTCTTTACCGTATCTCCTTGTAACAGGTTGTATGGTCACCTTGAAGAATTACGAAGAGACCAGCGGCTAGGATAAGTTACCAACACACAACAACCGATTACAACTCGTAGAGAGTTCTTACACTGGGTGAAGGACTATAAATAAATAAAATGTAGGGAGTCTGTACATTAATTTCTTTTGCAATATTTCCTGGTGTTCATGTATTTCATGTCACCTCAGGAAAATATCAGTGTTATTTCTTTAGCTTTTGTGTCTGTTCTATTATGGTGGGTACACTGCTGGTAATATTTTACCAAGCGAGTTAGCCATGCATTTAGGGTTGCGTAGTTGTCAGATTGCCTTCGAGAGATAGTGGGTTTGAATCCCACTGTTGGCAGCCCTGAATGTGGTTTTCTGTGGTTTCCCATTTTCTCACCAGGCAAATGCTAGGGCTTTACTTTCATTAAGGCCACGGTAGCTTCCCCCCCACTCCTAGCCCTTTCCTATCCCATCGTCTCCATAGGACCAGTCTGTGTCGGAGCGTCATAAAATAAATTGTAAAAATATATACATTGACCAAACTTCATATTTAGAGTCTTCCCACCGAGCTCGATAGCTGCAGTCGCTTAAGTGCGGCCAGTATCCAGTATTCGGGAGATAGTAGGTTCGAACCCCACTGTCGGCAGCCCTGAAAATGATATTCCGTGGTTTCCCATTTTCACACCAGGCAAATGCTGGGGCTGTACCTTAATTAAAGCCACGGCCGCTTCCTTCCCATTCCTAGTCCTTCCCTGTCCTATCGTCGCCATAAGACCTCTTTGTGTCGGTACGACGTAAAGCAAAAAAAAAAAAAAAAAAGAGTCTTCCCATCCAGGAGCAAGTTTGAAGATAGGTGTGATTTCATGACCTCTGAATGGATTGGGGGTTTATGGGGAGTCCAAAATATTTATTTAACATTATATAGTGTTAATAGTAATGTTAATTGCTTTACATCCCACTAACTAATTTTGTTACAGTTTTTGAGACGAGTTACCCGAATTTAGTGCTGCAGGAGTTCTTTTTTGTGCCAGTGAATTTATTGACATGAGGCTGACATATCTGAGTACCGTCAAATACCACCGGACTTGAGCCAGGATCGAACCTGCCAGGTTGGGGTCAGAAGGCACGCTTTTCTCTTATTCTTGAAGTAGTAAAAATTAATGTTTTCTGTTGGACTATGTTCTGCCGCAAGTGACTGCTTCCTCAACTCTTTGCTTAGTCTACTAGTTGGCATGACAATGCTTCGGCCAGTCTGCAGCTGCTTAGTCATATGCTGCCAAGGTGGAGTCATCTGACGCAGTGACCGTTATCGTTCGTATAAATCTATGGTTCTTTCTTGGCTAGAGGGAATACCCTATTTATGTATCAGAAAACAGACACAAAATGTTGTTTATCAGGGGTTTTTACAATGAGCATACTGTTCTCCCCTCTTCAACACTTACACTGGATGCCCTTAAATTGAAATAGATTTCATCTGATTTGTGTTGAAATACTGACTGCTGTTTCCTGTTGATGACTATGAAATTTCTATATGTGTATTGGGAAGACATTGTGGAGAACTAGAAATTAACGTACAGATGACTTTAGGGAAAGCTAGACAAGTACTTCGAGTTTAAGTATTTTCATTCTTTTGTACCTGAGACAAGGAATGTCTTATTAGTGAAATTTTCTGTGTAATCATTCAGTAACATCCGAATCACCAATACATTCATTTCCTGAGCATATACTAAGTGGTACTGATGGTTGTTTTCCAAGGTGGCAGACCTGCAGGATTATTGGCTCCAAGTGTTGACATTTATCATTGAACAAGTTATATTCCACTCTCAGATATTTTACTCTTGTTCACAGTGCCTTCCCAAAGAGAGATTGAATTTAATTGTACCAGGCAAATGCTGGGGCAGTACCTTAATTAAGGCCATGGCCACTTCCTTCTTACTCGTAGCCCTTTCCTATCCCATTGTCACCATAAAACCTACCTGTATCGCTGCAACAAAAAATAAAATAACTGTGTGATATATTTCTGAACAAATTAGGCATATTAGTCTTAGATGGTTACATGTACAGCTTTTTAAGCAAAACTAGGACTGTACTCATTTTGCTTCAGAGCAAATGTAAGATAAAAATTGTATTAGAAAGGGATCCTAGTTGGTAATATTTTTAGAAAACCATTGCGAGAATAAATTCTCCATTTTAATGTTTGCAATCCAACTCGTGTTGAGTGGTCAACACAGTGCCCTTCAATTCAGAGGGTTCCGGATTTGATTCCTGACCAAGGTGGGGATTTGATTAGCATCTGGTTGGTTATTCCTGCTCGAGGACTGGATATTTGTCATCATAAAAACCTTCTCTTCTACACACATCATCACTGAATCGTTGAATTCATTCGTTCACACAGGGTCAGTGTCAGGAAGTGCTTTTGGCTATGAAACTGGGCTTACTTCCACATGTTGTCCTCATCCCATTAAATTAAATTTGGGGATAACTCGACTTAGATGTGCATGTGTAACAAAGAAAGAAGAATGTTTGTCATGTCATCTTTGTCATGTTTTGACCAAATGAAAAGCATAAATTATTATTCATACTCTTTAAGTAGCCAATTCTAAAAGTTATGCATCTTAACAAACATGACAGATAAAATTTTTATGTAGGCAATTTATTTTATGTGTTCTTCCATTCTACCATGTTCCATGAAAATCTGAGATTGTCATGTTGAAAAATTATTTTCTTGCCTTTTTTCTTTTTTTGATGATATGGCATGGAAATACATGCCTATATTACTCATAAGATGTTGCCAGATGTGCAAAACTAAGAGAGTTTACAATAACTAAGAATTTCTGGAGCTTTCAAAATACCTGGTGATGAATTTGCTTGCGGTTACATGCCATTTCTTTTCTTCAACATTACAGAATATAACTGAATAGTGTCGGGCTTAATGGCTCAGATGGTTTGAGGAGCCGGCCTTCTGACGCCAACCTGGCAGGTTTGATCCTGTCTCAGTCCGGTGGTATTTGAAGCTGCTCATATATGTCAGCCTCATGTGGTAGACTTACTGGCACGTAAAGGAACTCCAGTGGGACTAAATTCAGGCACCTCAGCATCTCCAAATACCGTAAAAGTAGTAATAATAATAATAATAATAATAATGTTATTTGCTTTACATCCCATTAACTATGTTTATGGTTTTCGGAGACTCTGGCCTGTCAGAATTTTGTCCCGCAGAAGTTCTTTTATGTGCCAGTAAATCTTCAAATTACCTACCGGTGGGTTTAAGTAGCCTACACAGTGACCTCCACGGTATGCTTTAGCCATGCATCTTGGTGGGTGTGCTAAGTACCAACTGATGAGCCCAAATTAGCACACGGGGGCGAAACTCTGGCAAACAGGAAGTAGTTAGGTGGAAAATTTATAATGTCAAATAACGGACCATTATATTGGTATTATAAGTGGTATGTTCCAAGCTGTCAGCGGAGAGACGGCGTGGAATGACATTAGTAGAAGTAAAAGTTTGAATGGTGTCTTTAAAACTAGGAAAGATCACAATATGAAGATAAAGTTGGAATTCAGGAGGACAAATTGGGGAAAATATTCATTTATAAGAAGGGGAGTTAGGGATTGGAATAATTTACCAAGGGAGATGTTCAATTCTTTGAAATCATTCAAGAAAAGGCTACGAAAACAACAGATAGGGAATCTGCCACCTGGGCGACTGTCCTAAATGCAGATCAGTATTGATTGATTGATTGATTGATTGATTGATTGATAATAACCATCCCTTGCTGCCACTCACAACAATCAACAAGGCTTTTGAAGTAATTAGCCAGTTCTGAGAACCCAGTAGTCAGCGAAGATGCGATAACGAAGATATCCTTCCTATCTAAACTCTAAATACTGAAGTTTCGCTCGTGTTTATAACTCTTGGCAGTCTGTGTAGCTAAGTAGGCTTGCGATGGACGGTTGAATTGTAAATAGGTTAGTAAATTATTTGGTCCTAGGTACAAGATTATTCCTTAATATTGTGATGGTCAGTGCGATTTGGTTTCTATAATTGGGATATACCTTTCTTGTGTGTGTGTGTGTGTGTGTTTGTAGCATATAAGTGTATTATTTTAGTTCCTTTGGATTTGAAAACTAAATTATGTATTTATTATTATTATTATTATAATTATTATTGTCGTTGCATCGTTGTTGTTCATTGTAATAATATATAACCCTCTACTATGAAATAAACTAGCAACTTTCCTTATCAGGAAATGAGGGGCCCATGGGGGGTGCTTCTTAGCACCGCTACTGGGTGTAGACTCATTTACCTAGGCATTTCTAGCTGCAGTATTTTGCCAGTTATTTAATCATTTCCGTGTATAATAGTATTGAGTCAAAGCAAACTAATTTCTGCTCTCCTCTTGCTTACAAATCAATCGTAGCTGTTTCACCATTCCAAATTAATGTGGATCTTTGTCATGCTTTGACCAACTGAAAAGCATACATTTTTATTTGTAGGCAACTCTAAATGTTGTGCTTCTTAACAAACCATCTCCCTGATTGAGCATATGTGGTACTGGATAGAACAGCACATCAACAATTTTCCAAGCATGTGGTACCGATTGAGTGGGTCATGCAGCTGTCAGCTTTCATTCAGATGGTGGGTTCGAACCCCAGTGTTGGCAGTCCTGAAGATGGGTTTCTCATTTTCACACCAGGCAAAGGTTGGGACTGTACCTTAATTAAGGCCACTTTTTTCCCAACATCACCATAAGATCTATCTCTGGCAATGAAACATAAAACAAATTATAAAAGGAAAAAACAAGCACCTGGTATGACTCTCACTCTGTTGGCTGTCCAACTTGAATGCACGTGGAATTCTGCTCCTTAATAGTAAGCTTGGCATCTTAACAACAGTGCATGCCAGAATGTAGGCATACATAACAGGTCATGAAATCGCTATTTTCAGTATTAATGTTTTTTTCTCTGATAAGAAACTTAGCCCTCTGTGAGGCAAATGTAATAACATCTTACATTCATGTTGATACTCTCTGACCAGAATCTCCTGCTATGGTAATAGAGGATCTGTGCAGCCACTGACTCTGCACAGAGTGTCAACTGGTGGGAAGTATCCTGATGCCCTAAGGGGGTCAACTGCTTCAGGAGGGTGGTGGGTCGTCAGTGGAGGAAATATGACTGAAACCCACCAGATAGTGTCTGACCCAGAGTGGGTGATTGAACAACAACTTGCCTAACAAGCATGATATTTTAAATGCCAAAATCCTTCCACAGATTCCAGTAATGACTTCGAATTTTCAAACTAAACTCAGTATCGCTCACTGATTATGAATCAGTCTGCCTAAAGGATTCTGGGGGAGGCAAAAATTTGATGAGTAAGAATAAAGAAATACATCAGAACAATGAGACTAAATGAAGACTGTCAGAGACTGGAACAAGAACTGAAAACCATCAAGTGTCACATCCTGGGAATCTGAAAAATGCAAATGGTAAGAGAACAGGCCAAGATCCTACCATTGGGTCTTGCCATCCAGTAAAATAATGGGGATACTTCCGCACATGGAGTTGCTATCTTAATAAATGAAAACATCAGGAACTTGATATACAAGGTGCTCTGCTTATCCTGCAGAGTTATGTTTTACTCAAACTGAATAACAAGTTCTTTGTACAAGTCATCTGTTTGTTCACCCCAACCGGCACCTCAGATGATGAAGAGATTGAACAACTATATGAAGGTATCACCAAAGTGTAAGCTTCAGAGAAGGGGCAACGAGAGACTTCAATACAAAAATGGGATGAAAGAAGTATGCAACTGTGGTTCAGGCAGTAGAAATGAAAGGGGTGAATGCATGCTAGACTATCTGGTAGCTGAAAATCTCTCTAGCATGAATACCTTTTTCAAGAAATCAAGTACACATGGAAAACCCCAGATGGTCAGACCTAGAATGAGAGAGAGATTTTATCCCCAGTAACAAAAGGAAATATTGTGAAGATTTGTGCGTGTTTAAACGATTCGACACAGGTAGTGACCATAGGTTATTTCGAGCAACTTTCACATTCAACCTCAGATTTGGATGATCAATATTTACAAAGAAGAACATCCTCTTGAGTCCAAATGAATTAGAGAAACATCAGACATTATTCCAACAAGTTCTTTCTGAGAAATTTTGCCCTGTAGAAAGTTTGCAATCCTTAGGAATAACCAAACTCTCAGAGAAAAATAACATTGAGCATCCACTAAGCTGCAAAGGAAATTTCACCCCAGAAAAAAGCAAGAATAGCAGATGTTGAATCTACACTATCCACCTTATCAAAGACAAGAGAACAATGGGTAGGGTTAGAACAGAATACAAAGTCCTGAACAGGACTGTTTGGAAAGAAGAAAAGATTATGGCATTTCAACAACCATCTGATCACATAGACAGTAGGAGGAAATCAGAACATGAAAATTATAAGATTGTACTCTTCTACAGGAAAACCTTAAATAACAAGAGAGCAGAGGAAGAGTGATTGTTGCACATTGACAGGATGTAACTGTACAAGATGCTTTACAACATTTCTATCATATGCTCTATACCTCAACCATCTGAGGAAGAAAGCCTGGTCCAGGATGATGTGTTTCATCAAATACCAAAAGTAACTATTGCTGAGATTGAGACTGCACTTTGACTGTTAAGAAACAAACAAGTTCATGGTGAAGATTGATAACAAATGAAATGCTGGAACATGGCATAGAAATCTTTCAGAAGCCACAAGATGTATTGAAACCAAGATGATACCGAACATTTGGAAAAATGTCGAAGTGTTACTACTTTTCAAGAAGGGCGATAAAGAATATCTAGAGAACTACTGCCCTATAAGTCTGTTCTCGCATCTTTAGAAGCTTCTGATCAAGATTATAACTAATTGCCACTCTACAGAATAGGACTTAAATCAGAGGAAACCGGTAAACATAACATCAAGATTTTCTAGTCTTTATTGACTGTCATAAAGCTTTCGTTTCAGTGGAAATGTGGGCAATCATAAAGGCCTTTGAAAATATAAAGATGAACTCCAAATACATAAGGCTTTTGAAAGACATCTGTGAGAGGCAATGATGATGGTCAGAGTGGATGAATATTTGATAAATAGCAAGATCCCAGTGGGCAAAATAGTTTAACAAGGAGATGCGATCTCTTCAAAGTTCTTGACCCTTGCCTTGGAAAATGTGTTCAGAACTTTAGATTGGGATAGCAAAAGAATAAAATTGAGTGGCTTGTACCGGAATTGTCTGACAAGTTGGCTGACAATATCATACTTATAAGCCCGGAAGAACTTGAGACCATGACTACCTGAACAAAGATTGGTTTGGAAATGTACTGTACATTGAGGAAACTATAAAATATTAAGTCCCAGAAACCAACATATAGCAACTGGGCATCAAACTATCACAGCTATCAGTGAATACATCTACCTTGATCATAAAATCCAGCTGGGAAAGAACAGCCATATTGCATAATTCCCTTGAAGAATAGAAGCGAGTTGGGCAGTGTTTAGAAAACGTAGATTCATACTGAGCAATGTGAATATCCCAGTAAGTATGAAGATCTTGGTTGTACAATTCATGCATCTTACCAGTTACAACTTACAGCCTAAAAATTATGATCCTGACAAAGGCAAATGCTTTAAAGTCATGACATGTATGATGTGCTATGGAAGGACAAATGCTGGGTTTCAGTCTTTGGGATAAAATTTGATTGGAGGAAATACGAAGAATGCAGGTACCGTAACAGATGTCTTGGAGAAAATTGCTAGTTTGAAATGGCAGTGGGTGGGACACGTGGCTAGACAAGATCTCAATAGATGGACCCTTAGGATTGTTCACTGGAGACCATGGGAATACAGGAAGTGCATAGGAAGACCACAGAAGAGATTGGGGTGATGTAAAGGAGGGAGCAGGTACATAGTGGTACCAGGCTCAAGATTGAACAGACTGGACATTAATAGATGGATGCCTACTGTCAGCAGTAGGTAGATAATGGCTAAGAAGAAGATTCATATCGGTATAAAATGTGTAGATATAATACTACTGTCTCTCTGTCAATTCCTTCAGGGATTTTCTCCAGTTTCCTGTTATCAGTTTTTGCTAGTCTATATACTACCAACATGGTCAGTGGTAGTCGACAGTGTCAATGGCCACACTATATTACGTATCCCCTCAACTCAGATAATTAGGATGAATTTTTGAAACCATGATAATGGGGACATTTCAAAAATATTTATATGTTTATTTTTTTACCATGTTGTCGAGCGTAGTTTAGAATATAGTATTGGAAATATTGATGCATGATAGCAGTCAAAATAATTGGGATCATGGTTAATGATCTGGGATATTATATAAGGATAAAAATCCAAGGTGGTTAACCCGAAATATAAATCTAGGGTCATCTGTATAATAAAATCTGTGTTGAATATTGAATTTTCACGACTGCATTGTAATCGAAACCGACTTTCAACCTATTAGGTCGTGTTACGTACGTTTAGTACGTGTTGACGAGATGTTAAGTACAGAACAAAAATTGCCAACCAGACACCAGTGGGATCCAAACCCATCTCTTCAACACGTACTAAATGTACGTAACACGACCTAATAGGTTGAAAGTCGGTTTTGAAAATCTGTGTTCACTCAGCGAAATCTCTACCCATTAAACAGTAATGAACCGAGCTCAATAGCTGCAGTTGCTTAAGTGCGGCCAGTATCCAGTATTCGGGAGATAGTAGGTTCGAATCCCACTGTCGGCAGCCCTGAAAATGGTTTTCCGTGGTTTCCCATTTTCACACCAGGCAAATGCTGGGGCTGTACCTTAATTAAGGCCATGGCCGCTTCCTTCCCACTCCTAGCCCTTTCCTGTCCCATCGTCGCCGTAAGACCTATCTGTGTCGGTGCGACGTAAAACAACTAGCAAAAAAAAAAAACAGTAATGAAAATCGGTAGGCATTCTACAAGTACACAAATCTACGTATGTCTGTCAATAATATGTATGAGTTGCTGATGAAAATCATTGCCTGGGCAATGACAGTTATTAGCATCATCATCAACAGGACTAGAGTAGAAACTACTACTCCACTCTGCTACTACATCTTTGTTGGGATTGCCTTCTTCAATTTACATTATATGTTTGTAGTAGCTGGATAACCAGTTCATGTTCTATTAATGCATCTTCTGCGTGTGTGTTATTCAGCTTATGAGTAAAGGTAAGTTGTTTCATATTGAATATTTGTGCTTACTTTATTCAGAATGAATCACTTTTTTTAATAATGGATGTTTTGTAATTTCAGATTGGTATTCGTGGTAGTACTTCCACTTTGCCTTAATATTGAAGGGAATTTATTGAGGATTATCCTAAACCTGTAAGTTTTTATTATTTTTTTAAAATTACAAAGGTGTTACATACGTATCTATATTTTTATTTCTTAATGTTCATCCAAGTACTGAGCGAGTGGCTACACGGTTTGGGTCACGTGGCTGTCGTCTTGAATTTGGGAGATTGTGAGTTTGTACTCTAATGTTGGCAGCCCTGAAGATGGTTTTCGATGGTTTCCCATTTTCAAACTAGGCTGTACTGTGGCTGTACCTTATTAAGGTCCCGGTTGGTTCCTTCCCAGTCGTAGCCCTTTCCTATTCCATCATCACCATAAGACCTGTCTGTGTCAGTGGAGTGTAAAATAAATAGTAAATAAATGTTCATCCAAGATATGAAGTAGAAGATAATTACAGAAAGAAATACAATTCAGGAAATTTTAGAACATAAATAGGCTAGAACACATTATTACAAAAGACAAATTTCTTCCTATTCTAGTATTAGGTAACAGTAAGCCTGATATATTCATTATACTGTTGCATTAGTTTTCACGATGTTCAAAATGCATATTTGACAAATGAAATATAGGTGTAACAAAGAATATTTTTGGGCTTATATTAAAAATAATGGTAATTGCAATGCATTCAAATATGGGGATAAAATATTAGATAATGATCAGTTTGTAGCAGAAGGATTTGCACATTTCTTCTGTTCTGTATGTGCTCCAGACACAGTGCGATATGTTTGCCATGCAATCCATGTGCTAATACAAACTGTTTACACATCAGCGCTAGAACCATACAAGAGGGTGAAACGGCGATGAAACTTAAACCAAAGTCATTTGCTAGGCCAGATCAAATTCCAACTTATGTAATTAAAGGTTGAATGGAACATCTTAAATTCCCTTCATTTACAATTTCATTTTCAAGGTGTTAAAATTACCATTCTTATGGAAAGTGTTGAGAGGGTTCCCAGTATTTAAATCAGGAGACCCTTTGCTAATTACAGGCCTGTATCCATATTGTCAGCAGTGATGAAGATATTTGAATTTGTGCTATATTTTAGAATATCGAATCACGTAAGACTTTTAATATCAGAAAAAAGCATGGATTTCTTTTGAAAATCTACAGTTACAAATTTGGTTAATTTCACGCAGTCAGTATCCACAGCTCTAGAGAGCAGCGATCAGATGGATGTTATATTCATGGATTTTGAGACAACTTTTTGACAAAATTAATCATGAGATGCTTTTAAATAAATTAAATGAGTTAGGGTTCTCTCATTCATTGTTATGTTTTTCTCTTCCTACTTATGTATTCTAAAGAATACGTGGTAACATCAGAAGTAATTAAAGGGTCTAGTTTGGGCCCGTTAATATTTCTCACATTTATCAACGATCTACCTGATCGAATTAATTATTCTGCATTAATATTTCTCGCATTTATCAATGATCTACCTGATCGGATGAATTACTCTGATTGCCTGCTATATGCTGATGACTTAAAAGTATTCAAAGCCATTTTAACCATTAGCAACTATGAACATCTCCTGTTAGAAATTTTTTTGCTAGGGGCTTTACGTCGCACCGACACAGATAGGTCTTATGGCGACGATGGGATAGGAAAGGCCTAGGAATTGGAAGGAAGCGGCCGTGGCCTTAATTAAGGTACAGCCCCAGCATTTGCCTGGTGTGAAAATGGGAAACCACGGAAAACCATCTTCAGGGCTGCCGATAGTGGGATTCGAACCTACTATCTCCCGGATGCAAGCTCACAGCCGCGCGCCTCTACGCGCACGGCCAACTCGCCCGGTCCTGTTAGAAATAACATAAAGGACTGGATGATAGAAAATAAATTGTATCTAAACATTCACAAATGGGTGTCCATGTCGTTCACCCGAAGTAAAGTACCCACCCTCGTATGCTTACAAATTAGGGTGCGATGACCTGAGAGCTGTAACAGACTGGAAAGACCTCGGACTATTATTAGATCGGGAGCTGACCACTCCTCAGGTACAGAAGGTGGTCGCTGAAACATGTAGAACTTTAGGATTTATGATAAGAAATGTAAAGCCAATTTAAAATATAGAAATGTGTATTAATTTGTACAACACCGTGGTCAGGCCAAAACTGGAATGCGTGAGTGTGGTGTGGAGTCCTGGGTGCAAAATGCATGTGTATCAACTTGAAAGTGTGCGAAAGAAATACTTGAATTACTTACATTTTAAAAGAACATCTCAATATCCACAAATGGAGAGTTTAGAACAGTGGTTCCCAACCTGGGGGCGATTGCCCCCAAGTGGGCGATACGGGTTGTCAGGGGAGCAATAAGTAGTTTAGAACAGTGGTTCCCAACCCGGGGGCGATTGCCCCCAAGTGGGCGATACGGGTTGTCAGGGGGGCAATAAGTAAGTGGGGGGTGATGAGTATTCAAAGGGGGAAAAAATTAATATAGTACTGTACAGTAGAAGTTGCCGGGTAGCACGAGTCATTGGCTATTCTCAGCCGGCGAGTTCACTTCACTCACCCCTCTCCACAGTCCCCAATTGTTGTTGCTAAGCGCGGCCGACTGGTGACACAACCCCCTCCCCCTCCTGCCATCACAACACACTTGCCATTGACCTACATTCGTCTTCAATCTTAACTAGTCTTTGTGTGCCTCACCATCAATTTTTGTGGGTGTCTTTTCTGTTTTTGTGCGTTTGTTTTGAAGTGTAGAAGTTCATGCACAATGGATTCAAAAAAGAAGTGTCATCATTACTCAACTGAGTATTTAAAATTCGGTTTTATTGCATCACCGCAAAATGTGCAGTTTACACATTGTCTTGGTGTGCGATAAAACATTAACTATTCTCCGGACCACCTTTTGAGCAGACTAAAGCGGAAGTGAGTGTATAGACCAGGGGATGGCGCGGGCGACAGGGGCAGCGCTTTTGGTGTTGTCACACAGTAGGTGAGGGGCCAAGAGGGGTGCGCTACTCAGAGCGAGTTTTGGCAATGGTGCAGTCAATGCGGAGCTGCCATACTTACTCACTCAGCGGATGTCCTGAACACATGTGCTTCGCTTTTACAAAAACAGTGCATGTGCGTATTGTGTGCTAATTCATAATTCTTGTAGTCTCTTGTACGTTTGTAGGTTTCTTCTTACTCGTTATTGGATATTATTGTGCGATGGATCCGAACAAAAATTCACCAGACTGTTATCAGTTGAAGAAGAAACGCAAGATTTTTACTTCCGGCGAGAGAAATATGATTCTGTCTGTTTATAAGCATTTCCGAGCGAATAGTATTGACGGCGGGATTTGTTTACCTCGTGTGCTGACCCCGGTTCTGATTCTGACTTGGGTGTGCAGCCACTCGATAGTGACACAAATTAATTACTGCGGCACAAGGTAAGCTAACGCTGAAACCTCCTGCATGATAATAATAATATAATAATAATAATAATAATAATATGTAATAATATTTCTATAAAAATATATTTGTAATAACTAATTTATTGAAATTGTACTGGACAAAGCGGAGGTGGGACAGGTTTTTGCCTGGATCCCCAACTTCATCAGTCAGTTCCAAGTTAATTCCAGTACAAGTAGGCCCATATACAATCCTTACTTCTCTCCCTTTTTCATAAATCGCTCGTGAGTAGCAACTGATTTCAATCAGAAGTCAGGCCATATATTTAGATAATAATAGTGAATAATAAATAATAAAATATTGTATATATATATATATATACACACACTGTATATTGATGATGATAATAATAATAATAATAATAATAATAATAATAATAATAATAATAATAATATGTCATAATACTTTTATAGTCCGCCTCTGTGGTGTAGTGGTTAGCATGATTAGCTGCCACCCCCGGAGGTCCGGGTTCGATTCCCGGCTCTGCCACGAAATTTGAAAAATGGTACGAGGGCTGTAACGGGTTCCACCCAGCCTCGGGAGGTCAACTGAGTAGAGGTGGGTTCGATTCCCACCTCAGCCATCCTCGAAGTGGTTTTCCGGGGTTTCCCACTTCTCCTCCAGGCAAATGCCGGGATGGTACCTCACTTAAGACCATGGCCGCTTCCTTCCCTCTTCCTTGTCTGTCCCATCCAATCTTTCCATCTCTCCACAAGGCCCCTGTTCAGCATAGCAGGAGAGGCCGCCTGGGCGAGGTACTGGTCATTCTCCCCAGTTGTATCCCCGACCCAAAGTCTGAAACTCCAGAACACTGTCCTTGAGGCGGTAGAGGTGAGATCCCTCGCTGAGTCCGAGGGAAAAGCCAACCCTGGAGGGTAAACGGTTAAGAAGAAGAAAAATAATATTTTTATAAAAATATATTTGTAATAGCTAATTTTATTGAAATTGTACTGTGAAATTGTAGTTAGTACATTAAAATTGTGAAAGCCTCCATGGCTCAGGTGGCAGCGCGTCGGCCTTTCAACGCTGGGTTCCGTGGTTCAAATCCCGGTCACTCCATGTGAGATTTGTGCTGGACAAAATGAAGGCGGGACAGGTTTTCTCCGGGTACTCCGGTTTTCCCTGTCATCTTTCATTCCAGCATCACTCTCTAGTATCATTTAATTTCATCTGTCAGTCATTAATCATTGCCCCAGAGGAGTGAAACAGGCTTCGGCAGCCGGCTCAATTCCTGTCCTCGCCGCAAGATGGGGCTTTATTTATTCCATCCCTGACCCGGCCATTGACTGGAAAACAGATTGTAGGTTTTCACATTTAAAATCTAATTCAGTAAATTAATTGTTTAAAGTTGTAAGCCGTTAAAAAACTGTATGGGATTTTAACACGCATACGTTAATGTATTAATTATTTTAAATTCATTCGAGGTTCAATCCGTGAGCTGTTCTGTATTATAGTGGTTGAGTACAACTTTGAATCGCGTGCCGGGTTTTTTGGCAACCACGGCGAGTGTGATGAGACAATGACGTCACTTCCGCTTTAGTCTGCTCAAAAGGTGGTCCGGAGAATAGTAATGAAGCCATGAAGTCTTCGCGAATGAAAGTCATTTATCGAGAGTACACAGTGATAAAGTGAGTAAAGAACTTAGTTATTTTCAACACCTCAAAGCTAAAGCTGATAAATGGCCTAATGTGAGTGAATTATTTAAAGAACGAGCAAGCGATTTAATTAAGTTAGTCTAGGTAATATTAACTAATAATTATTTGTAATTTCACATTGTATCACAAAGAATGCTGCTGTAATTGGGATTAAAGTCCTGTAGCAATCAATAAATTAAATTAAATGTATTGACTGAATTTGGATATATAATACAGTAATGCTCTTTGGTTAGGCAATGTAAAAGGCATTGTAACAAATTTCTCATTATTGATTCATTATTAATTTAGGTGCCTGTTTCTGAACATTTTGATTAGCAACATATCTGTTTTCCCTTCAAATGAAGTTGACGAAGCAACTTGGCTGTGTGCTATGGATGTTGTAAGTTTTTGTTTACATTTGGGAAGCAGTAGGTTTTAACGGCACTGTTGGCAGCCCTGAAGATGATTTTCTGTGGTTTCTCATCTTTTCTCCAAGCAAATGCTTAGGCTGTACCTTAATTGAGACCTCAAACTCTTTCTAGCCCTAGGCTTTTCCTGTCATAACCAAAAACATACCTATCTTTGTGTGGTGTTAAACAGGTAGCAAAGAATCATGAATCACTTTGTATTTGTTTGCTCTCATGTCTTGTGTTGGTTAAACGAGAGCGTGGTTTCCATTACACCATTCCCGCATGCCTGTAGAAAACCCATCAACTTCAATGAATGGATAATCAGATTGAAAAATAGAGAGAAAAACAATAAATCTAATCCTATTTCAGTAAGTGTTGAACATGCTCTCCCTCAGCCTATAGACAAGCTTAGTGGCATGCAGTATTCCACTTCACTCTCTGCAACTCAGCCTCATGAATCTTCAAAATTTTGGTGCGAGTTTCATTTTAAAATCTACAGTAGGTAGCCTACATGAAAGCACACTGTTCAACATTTAATTCAGAAGACATGAAATGCACGAAACCAATCAGTTACTGCTGTACACGAAGCAATCGTGCTGTATATAAGCTTATTGCAGACTATTGAAGATCATGATATCACTGGGGTAGGCAGCTATTGCATGAACCTCTGGTACAAACAAGGCACAGGGAATAACCTGCAACTCGACTGAGGCTCGCACTGTACAGTAGTTCGGTATTTTACATGTCTAATGATTTTAGTCTCGTATTCAGGGAATTTATAAAATCTGTTTGGTTATTGGGCTTTCCCCTGTTTTAATTCAGTTCAGATGTTTAGTTGACGAATCACAATTTTCTATTCAAAGTATTTGATACGTGTCCAAATAATTTTGTGATTAGCCGGGCTGAGTGGCTCAGATGGTTAAGGCGCTGGCCTTCTCACCCCAACTTGGCAGGTTCGATCTCGGCTCAGTCCGGTGGTATTTGAAGGTTCTCAAATACGTCAGCCTCGTGTCGGTAGATTTACTGGCACGTAAAAGAACTCCTGCAGGACTAAATTCCGGCACCTCGGCGTCTCCGAAAACCGTAAAAGAGTAGTTAGTGTGACGTAAAACAAATAACATTATTATTAATTTTGTGATTTTAATGATGAGCTGTAGGAAAGTAAAGTTACCTACATGTGATATTATGGAAGTTTCCTCTAAATTTACTTCTGCCCTGTAAATGCAAAATAGAAATACATTGTAAATTGATTGATATTGCATTAATTTGTCTTTATAATAGATGCTATTTTACCTATTTATATCCTTCCCTTTTCTAGACTATGTTCATGCTTTGTCATCATTTCAGCAATGTATCGCAAACATTTGATGTGTAGTTTGTATAGATAGTGCTGAATGATCTATCCAATAAGTAGGCTCGATAAAAGACATTCCTACCACAGTAATGATCTCCTGTTTTCCATGGTGAGGTTGATCTTTTTTTTTTTTGTCATACTGTCTGTTTTAATGTAGTGAAAGCTAAATTATACCAACAGGATCAGTGAGTTCCAGATAATATGGAAATATTGTGCACAAATGAGTAAATTTAAATGTGTATTTTTACAAATCCTATGAGAAATGAAAGTTATTCTTTGATTGGTCAAGTTAGTGCATATATACTAAAAATTCAATAATAATAATAATAATAATAATTATTATTATTATTGAGTGTTTTAATTACCCTGTGGTGTTAACTTTTCTTGCAGTTGTCTTTGATTATTATTCCAGTAAAACTAAGAGTGTTAGTTAATCGATTGTCTGTTTACAGGAATCCGCCATAGTGCTTATCAAACTCTCATCACCTCACTTCATTAAACGTGCATCACTGAATGTCTATAAATAACTTCCTCCTGGAGATCATATTTCTTTTGTGGGTAGGGTTGTTGAATTCACAACATCTATGTCGTAGCACTAGAAAATACCTCTTGATCTTTTAGGAAATCTGTCATTATGGACTTCCTGTAACACAAGAGAGTAAGGATGGAAAATATAAATTATTTGAAAGCTTAGAAATAATGAAATGTGGCTCTTGTGATAATTTCTATAGTAAATATCAGTTGATGGAGATGAACTTTTTATGCATTATCAGAAATACACAAAGTAGATGGACATGTTTTTTTAAAAATGCTGTTATGCATGAAGCTTTTCAGAAACATGAATGTTTTAATAAGTATCCAGCTCTTAGAAGAAGACAAAGAGAATATCTCTGGGAAGTTGTATGATGAGGAAAAGCATTAAGTGGTGATTTTGGACAAGTAAGAGGGCTTTAAAATGATTGTTTAAGTATGCACATAAACACAATCAGAAGGAAGTTTTTTTAATGCTTGGAGATAAGTATGATTTTCTCCCAATGAGACCAATGTGTAAAGCAAGTGTCTTCACAGAAAAATTTAAAATGAGGTCACTAGAGGGAAAATATATTTGTACAACCTAGAATGGTGCAATACTGATGCAGTAGGCCTTCATGGATCAGGAGTCAAACCATAAAGTTATTGTATGGATTCTGCTAGAACTGTAGATGTAAAAGATAACGTGCAATTTTCATTATCAAAGAAGTGCACTGAAAAATGCGATTGAGGGTGAGATCATTTATGCTGACAATTTTCCATTAATAGGCTAAGGCAAGATCATCTTCACATATTCCAAAAATGATGTAGACAAAAATTGTCAGAGATTCTCAGTTATTTTAACTTTGGGTTTTTCATTTGCTTTATTTGTTCATAAAGGAAATGAATCAATTGAATTGAAATACTTAACTTTGTTGTACATTTTGATTTACTTGTTACGTGATAAAGGTACAGTTTTAAGAAAATTCGTTCTGCAGGTTAATGTAAATTATGCCTAGAAACTGGTACCTGGGCAGCTGGTTAACAAATAGCTTTATTATTCAATTTTGTTCAGATTTGGACATTTTCAACATGTTTTGGAAAGCATCCATGTGTTCAGTTGGAAGTTGTATTTAATATGGTAATATTGCAGTATCATGTTTTTGGGGTGTAAAAGTTATGAATAAGATAATTAAAGATTACTGTGTTTGTGTTGTATGTGGGAGTGTGCTTATAATTTAATCTTGATAGATAAGAGTGAATAGTCATTCAGTTTGCATAAATCATATTGTTATTGTTACATATTGCTGACCTACCAGCATGTCAAACAGTATTGGGTTAACATTAAAGATATTGCATATAATTGTTCTCTTTATGTATTAGTTTTATGATGCTGAAAAGTAAACGTAGTCATTGTATACAAGATCGTTTTTATTACTGTGCCGACTTTGACATTTTTCTCTAATTCTGTACATTTGGAGTTTATTTGTATGTCTTTTGTAAGATTGTTGTTGGTAAAATAAACAGATTTTGTATTTATAAAATTTCTTTCATTTAATGTAACTGTCCTCGACTCCTTTACTGACTTTATTTTCCTTTAGATTAGTCCTAAAGGCATTCATTTTTATTTAAGGCCAACAAAACCATACTTGAGTGTACCAGAAAACTCATTTTCAAGCAAACTATGTTCCTTTGTGTTGGTTTTAGGGATATCCGCTAGAATGTCATCTGGTTGGTCAACTGTCAAAGAATGTTTTATATCTTTCTGTATATTCTCGTAGGAAGGCACAATAGCATCTTCAGTGGCTTCTCGTCAAGGCACCCTTGATTCAAATCCTGGCCAATGCATATGGGATGTAAAAAAATGAAGTCACGTCCCTCTGCTTTGAATTCCTCACTATACTGAAGGTCCCGCAACTCGGATCATGAAATCAAAAATCACTTAAAACTACAAGCAAGCTTTTGTATATCCTCATACTAATCCATCATAATTTAAATGTTGAGATAATGAAGGTATCTCTCTAGGTCTCTGTAATACTTCGATTACATTGCCAAATTTATTTTTTAGATTAAAATTCGTACATCAGGAATTTTGACAATTCTAACACAGAAAAGCCTCCAAATAATGGTTTGTTTTGTTAAATTTTGTTTTCACAATAATTAAAGACAAGTGTTCCAGAATAATGGTTTTGTATTGGTTGGGACAGAAATGGCTTAACTTAAAACATTCGTTTAATGATTTTGTAACTTCAACATTTGTAGGCTATGGATTTTAGTGTTTTTCATATGCTATTTATCAACTTGGACGTTTCTTTTTCTGAGGAAGGTTTTGCTTTTATCTCAGTTTAGTATTCTTTTTACTATATGCCAGAAGTCATTTTTTAAAGGTGTAATTTTCACACTTGTATACATTTTGAAACTACACAAAATTTAATAAATTTTAGAATAGAATACTCCCAGTCAATCAATCAATACTGATCTGCATTTAGGGCAGTCACTCTCTTTGTTCCTGATCACCTGAAAATGGGGGAGAGTGTAATAATTTACTGTAATCAAAATAGCATTCTTTACATGCATTTTTTTTCAGATAGTTTGTCTATTATTACATTGAATATTATAATTAAGCATAATAAATGTTTATACCCATTCTCCATATTGTCAGTTTTTTCTACCGAACGACTAACTCTCTTTTTGCTTGGGAATCACTAGTCAGGTATTCCAAACTAAGTGAGTCTGTCTCCCTACATACTCTCAACAGATGTGCCTCTTCCATGATTTCTCCATATAACAAACGAGAACTCTCTTCATGTTTCTCTCTTTGACCCTTGTAGATACCTATTAGCCACCACACCATACCTCTTACTTGTAAGTCTTTCTTTTATAACTGTTAGTTCATCAGTCTGTCGAAATTAATTTATGAATAAATACAATTTAGAAAATACATGGAAAAGGAAGCAAATATTAACAGATTATACCTGAAGAAGAAAAAGATACAAATAGACCGACATACTTAGAATCTGATGATGTTCCTTCAAGAACTATTTCATTACATCTCTGTTCCTTATTTTATTTATATAAACTTACGAATTTTTAAATATTATTGAGAATTGTAAACCCGTTTGTGTTAAATTCTGTGTCCACTCTTCCGATAATATTTGTTGAAATGTTATAACTTATATTAATGAGGTATTCCTCATAGAACTTATGTTAATGAAGTACTCCCCATGTGTTTCTTCTCTGTCACTGGTCCGCTATTAACGCCCGATGAATTATCGGTCCGATGTTTGTTCAGGACACCATTACTTCCGACCGTTATAGTCAACATATTCTAGAACCATTTTTTGCTGAACTGACTGAAGAAGAAAAAAAGGCACGGCTATTTCCGGTGTGACGGCACATACGGTGCGTAGATCTATGTGATGGTTCGATGATGATCAGATCATCAGTAAAGACCTATGGGCCCCTCGTTCGCTTTATTTACGCACTTGTGACTTTTATCTATGGGTAAATCTAAAAAAAAAGTTTACAGGAATTTGCAGAAGAATTACAAATCGAAATTAGGAACACTGTGCGTTCTATCAGTGTTCATGGACAGCAAAGTGTGTTTTGAAATCTCATTTCAAGATGTAAAGCTTGCATCGCAGCTCAAGATCACTTTCGTCATCTCTAAATACTGGAGAGTTCAGTTTCATTTACTAGTTTATTTGTTTGCTTAATTAATTTATTTGTCTTGCGCATGTATATATGACTGGTGAGTTCAGTATCGTTTAACTTCTATAGGCGTAATCATGCCGCTTCTTTGAGTCGACTACGTAGGCTCGCCATTGCGGGCACTGCGATCGCTGTCAGCGCTTCACTGTGCTCCTGTACTCCGCTACGATGTTTAAATTTCACTCCCTGTATTAACAGAGTACTCCTTATGAGGTTCTTCTCTCTCACTGGTCTACCCTAGAGTGCGACGCCTCGCGTTGCACAAGCTGGCTTGAACACTAAATTTTCCTGTACATAAAGTTTCCGTGTTTAGGTGACGTCATGGGTCTTCCCAAAGTTGTAATTGTAGCTTATTATTATTATTATTCTTATTATTATTATTATTATTATTATTATTATTATAGAGTCCTACTCATTGGCTGAATGGTCAGCGTTGCGGCCTTCGGTTCAGAGGGTCCCGGGTTCGATTCCTGGCCGGGTCGGGGATTTTAATCATGTTGGAATAATTCTTCTGGCTCGGGGACTGGGTGTTTTTGTTTGAGAATTTTATTTCTTTCCTCCCTTAAAATCCAGATAGAGTAATTTATTGATTTAACAAGAAGCAGTTGAAAAACTACTTGAGAATATTCACATTTTAAAAGGATCTTTTCAGCTCCAACAATACATTGGACTTAGAAGTCCTTGATCAGGTACAAGTTTAATTGGGAGAAACTCCCAGTCATTACCCTACGTATGAACGAGCGTTTGCTCCGAACAGGTAGGCCTACAACATTGTAGATTCTGAGCTCCATATATACAGGGGCTATCCCCAGTAAAGCGAAGTGCCACTTGTTACATTCTCAATTACACTAGTAACCAATTGAGTGACCCCACTTCATCGTATTCCTACACAGGTTGCCCCATGGCGGGCTTATCAATTACAACATTTCACAAACGGGGAAATACTCTTCTCCAAAGGAATCTAAATGTAGGCATGGTTATCTGCAAAACCCTAATGAATATACAGGGGCATATTGCCCATTCTAATAGGCCTTAAGAATGAAAATGTTTGTGTTTGTTCCAACACTTTCCTCTTCATATTAACACACTAGTCTACCAACCACCACAGAAACGCGCAATAGTGATTACAACCTTTTCATATAAGGTTGGCGCCAGGAAGGGCAGCCGGCCGTAAAACAGGGCATATTCTCTTCTGCGACAGTTCGCACCCGCGACCCCACAGGTGTGGGAAAAGCGGTGGAAGAAGAAGAAAATTACTATTATTACAGGGATTTATAGTGGAACGCAGAGGTAAGGAAGCGCGTGGAGTGAATGGCTGGACAGGGGACCATTTAGAGTAACAGTTTACTGTAATAAAAATTGGAAATTTTATTTCTTTCCTCTCTTAAAATCCAGATAGAGTAATTTATTGTTTTAACAAGAAGCAGTTGAAAAATTAATTGAGAATATTCACATTACAAAAGGAGCTCGTCAGCTCCAACAATACATTGGACTTAGAAGTCCCTGATCAGGTACAAGTTTAATTGGGAGAAACTCCCAGTCCTTAGCCTACATATGAAAGAGCATTATTTGCTCCTAACAGATAGGCCTACAACATTATAGAGTCTGAGCTTCATATACACAGAGGCTATCCCCAATAAAGCGAAGTGTCACATGTTATATTCCCAGTTCCACTAATAACCAATTGGGTGACCCCACTTCATCTTGTTCCTACACAGGTTGCCCCATGGTGGGCTTATCAATTACAACATTTCACAAACGGGGAAATACTGTTCTCCATGGGAATCTAAATGTAGACATGGTTACCAGCAAAACCCTAATGAATATACAGGGGCATATTACCCATCCTAATAGGCCTTAAGAATGAAAAGAAAGAAAAGGTTACAGCAACTGTAGGCCAGTAACAAAAGGAAAGTAGGTGAAACACCAGCGCTCCTTAAAAGAACTTTCGGGAAAGACAAGATCCTAATGGGCTTAAGGTCCAATGACAAAGAGGCTAATCCCGTATTAAAAAGGGTGACTAAAAGGGGAACGTTTAAAGGCCGAGGCACATTTCAAAAATTTAGAGGCTAAATAAAACTTCAGTCACTCACTTCAAAAGTAGAAGGGGAGAGAGTTCCGAGGGTCACCACTCGTGTTCCCTTACATTAAATATTTTCGCAGTAGGGAATACAAATGGATTCCGAAGACTTGTGTAGAAGGCCCTACACTTCAGCGAAGAATGAAAGGAGTATATATTATATTTTAAGAAAAACCGCTGAAATCTTCCACTCAGAACACACGCCGGCACAATCACATATTTAGGCAAATTCTGCCATTACCTGTTAGCGCTGGATCTTCCTCAAGCCGGCCAGCCCCTGACTCCTGACCCTCTAACCTTCGTCAAGTCACGTATTCAATCACCGGAGTAAATCAGACAAGTCGGCACTCTCCTTAAGTAGGTCCGCAGGGGGAAGTTCTAGACTATATTAGAATCCAGAGCGCCGATAGGCTAAATTTCCATTCACTAAGCTGAGTACTGATTGGTTAAAGAACTTAGTTACAGGCATGTGTTAGGCCAATTATCGTAGAGGAGGAACCAGGTGAAGTGTTGACAACTACGGCACCTAAAAAAACAGAAAATTATTTACCAACTATAACAAATTAATTTTCTCTGGGGATGAACTGGGACTTAGCCCACCAGATCGCTGTAAAATAGATGCCAGAGCCATCTAACCATCGTAGAAGAAAGTTTCAGAAAGACTGAAACGTTCCTAATCACTGTCAGACATGGCGATAATGGAGAAGGCGCACAGTTTAAATAGCCGGGAAAGGTGTTCCCCTGTACTATTATTATTATTGTCTATTTTAAATTGTTTTGATTGATTTAAGGGATGCTTAATGAGCAGTGGTGAATTAAAGGATATTGTACGATTTTAACGGTGATTTAATAATTGTGCACTGGGCGAGTTGGCTGTGCGGTTAGTGGTGCGAAGTTATGAGCTTGTATCCGGGGGATAGTGGGTTCGAACCACATTGTCGGCAGCCCTGAAGATGGTTTTCTATGGTTTCCCATTTTCACACCAGGCAATTATTGCCGTTTCCTTACCACTCCTAGCCCTTTCCTGTCCCGTCGTCATCATAACACTTATCGTGTCGGTGCGACGTAAAGCAAATTGTAAAAAGAAATTTTCAAATGTGATACGTGATTTAATTTGTATAGTGGAGATTGGGAAGTATTTTAGGTGCATGTGTTCGTTGAGGTTTTTTGCTACGTCATGCTCTGGTGACGTTATCGGCCCAAGTGCAGCCGCAATTGCTGTCATTATTATTATTATTATTATTATTATTATTATTATTATTATTGCCGTCGTATTTTAGACAGTTGTAGAAATATTTTAGGGGCCGTTTAATGCGTATTATCGAATTCATAAATTATACAATTTTAATGGAGTTTGAAATGTTGTATTTCACTTAATGCAGACTTATTTAATTAAGTAGGGTCAAGAGTGGTGAACCTCTTAGGTGATTATTCTGGTTAGCATCTTCGCGATGCGAATTTCAGTTAACTCCTTTACGTAAAGAGATGTTTTAGTTTTTTCGAGGTGTAATACTTGGAGATCCGTGCTGATATCTGTGAAGTTGTGGGCGTTGTCATATATTTGTTCGTAGAAGGCTGTGTGTCTGTTGTGTTTAAGTGCGTTTTTATATTCTTTGTACCTGTTTTTATTCACGAAATTAATAATTACATATTTATTGTAGGGGTGAGAGTTTTAGTTTTTCGTTGTTTTTTAATAGCCGATGTATTGGTAAGATAGTTGTTTTCAACCGCGATTTGTTTCATTTTTTAAACTCTGCTTTGCTCATTGGTTTGGTTATAGCTCTGTGTATCATTGCGTTCAGTCCTGTTAATTTGTATGTGGTCGGGGGATTGGAATTGCTGTCTGTTGTGTGTGCTATTTGAGTGGGTTTCCTGTATATCTTATAAGACAGCTAATCTTTATTTCTAGCTGCAGTCGCAAGTGCGGTCAGTATCCAGTATTCGGGAGATAGTAGGTTCGAACCCCACTGTCGGCAGCCCTGAAAATGGTTTTCCGTGGTTTCCCATTTTCACACCAGGCAAATGCTGGGGCTGTACCTTAATTTAGGCCACGGCCGCTTCCTTCCCACTCATAGCCCTTTCCTGTCCCATCGTCGCTATAAAACCTATCTGTGTCGGTGCTACGTAAAGCAAATAGAAAAAAAATGATGGCCCATCCGGCTATACGACTAGTACGACGCGGCCTAGCTAAGACCCAACTTAAGGCTTGGTTATCTGTTTCCAGGTCGAACTTGACGTGTTCCAGATAGAGGCGGAACTTCTCTAATGCAAATAAGACTGCCAAACCCTCAAGTTCATAGATAGAATACTTGGCTTCTTGAGCCGATAGTGTCCTAGATGCATAGGCGATGGTTCGCCTTCCGAGTTCAGTTTCTTGAAGAAGCACAGCGGCCACCGCTGACGACGAGGCGACGGTTTGAACGATGAATTTCTTCGAGAAATCAGGCATCGCAAGAACCGGGGCATTACAACGAGCTAATTTCAGATCTTCAAAAGCGGCTTGTTGAGACGGCCCCCACTCGAATTTGACGCCTTTCCTACGAAGTAAGTTCAAGGGCGCCGCTCTGTTAGCGAAGTTAGGAATAAATTTCCTGAAGAAATTCACCATGCCTATGAATCTGGCAATACCTTTGATGTCCTTAGGAGGTTTGAAATCACGGATGGCCTGTGTTCTAGAATGATCAATAGAAACACCATCGGGCGACACAATATGCCCTAGGAATGACATGGAGGGCTTAGCAAAACCTACCTTAGATAACTTCACAGTTAACCCTGCCTTACGAAGGCTATTAAGGACCTCTTCTAGATGATCAAAGTGTTCTTCAAGGGTCTCAGAAAATACGACATCATCAAGATAATGGTACAAATATTCGAATTTGATGTCGGAGAATGCCCTATCTAGCAGTCTCGTTAGCACAGCTGCCCCCCTGGGGAGCCCGAAAGGCACGCGGTTGTACTCATACAAGTTCCAATCCGTGGCAAAAGCTGTTAGATGTTTTGATTCTTCGGCTAGAAGGACCCGATTGTACGCCTGATTAAGGTCTAAGATGGTGAAGAACTTAGCTTTCCGGAACCATGAAAAACAAGAGTGATGGTCGGAAAGAGGCACAGATTGTAAGACCACCTTCCTATTTAAAGCCCTGTAGTCAATCACAGGCCTCAAGCCACCTTGGGATTTCGGAACCAGGAAAATAGGCGATGAATACGCCGACTTAGAGTGTCGAATAATACCATCCTTTAACATCTGATCGATGATCTCCTTGAGGGCCTTCATTTTAGGAGGAGATAGCCTATAAGGTGGAAATCTGACCGGGATCGAATCAGTAACCTCAATCGGGTATTCAATAAGGTCAGTACACCAAGATTATCGAAAAATACATCAGGAAACGACTGACACAATTGACGAATACTATCACCCTGCTCCTCAGGTAGATGTCTAAGGTCTAACATCATCTCATCCTGGGTTGGCGAAACAGATGAACATGATGCAGAACTACTCTTAAGCAAAGGAATTTTACAGTTACTAGCAAATTTGAAGGTGCACGACTTGCTCTGAATGTCGAGCACTAGACCTGTATGAGACATGAAGTCTGCTCCTAATATTATGGGGCAAGACAAGTGCTTAGCCACAAACCGTTTAACTTTCCAGGTGAATTTAGAAATACGAATTTTGGCAAATAGGAAACCTAAAATTTCTAATGGAGAAGAATTAGCCGAAACTCATTGAACTAAAGTCGAACAATAATCAGAAAGTTTACAGACAGACTTTAATTTTGAGTACCATTCAGCCGAAATAATGGAACAAACATTCCCCGAGTCTAATAGAGCGGTAACGGGTTCACTATTCAACTCAGTGTTGAGAAAAGGTACAACTGCGGAGGCTCCGCCGAAATTCTGAGGCATTCTTTAGGGCATTTATATGCGGGATTAGAAGGACTTCTACCCCGTTCCGAGCTTTCGGTGTGTTTAACAGGGGTTGAGGCTGGAAAAGATGAACACTCCGACTCAGCCGATGACACTAGTCATTTCCTATTATTAGAGTTCGCGGAGGTTGCACCAGAAGTTGAACAGGAGGGGTTGCTATTGGCGTTAGGGCAATTCTTGGCGATATGCGAAAACGAGCCACATTTAAAGCATCCTTGTGATGACCCTGCTCCATTCTTTGTCCCGCTCGATTTTATTACTGGGTACTTGTTACGGAGATGTTCCGTAGACCCGCACGCATAGCATTTACGGGTGGTGAAAGTTCGGCGAGGTGAAGGCCGTAAACTATTAGAAGATGAAGGTGGCTCCTTAGCGACTCCTAAGGTGTCGGGATACCTAAGTCCTTCAGCTGAGACCGCCATAGCCCCTAATTGTGCGAAAGTTTGAGGACGCGACGCAAAACTGAGATATGACCTATAGGGTGGGAAAATGCCTTCCACAATGGTCTGCACGCTTTGATCTTCAGGGAAATGAAGGGCGAATACCCTGGTGTAGAACTTAATGTCCTGGATGAAGACGGCGAGATTTTCATCCAGTCGCTGTACTCTGTAATAGTACCTTTGAATTAATGATGGCATTGTTCGAGCCGGAATGAAGTTAGCCAGCAGATGTACGTGGAGAAGATTGTTCGGCTATGGCTCTGACTATTTTGTCCGAGAGGACACCTATGGAGTAAGGGTAAATAATTTGAAGGATTTGAGAAGGAGAGAGAGAAAACACTAGAGCGTGATCGTGGAATTCAACTAAGAATCTTAATAATGAAATAACCTCGTTAGTGGAATTAATAGAAAATTTCGAAATTCCCCTAAGCAACATATCCAAAGGATGAGGCAAACTACTGAACCCAGGTGATATAGTAGGGAACTGCCTAGAAGGTTGAGAAGTCTCAGACCCAGCATTATTTAAAAAGAAGTGTGGAATTGATGTACGACGGTCAGGCTCATTTCCTAATGGGGCAGAAGTTTGTTGAGTTGCCACAGATTTTCTGCTTTCTACGCCTTAGGAAGAATCCTCCTCACTTACGATGTTTAGAACAGTGGCTTGGTCGGTTTTGGGGGTAGCTGCCCCAGTCAACAATTGAAGAACTTTATTAGACATTTCAGAAAGGTGTTCAACCAGGTTACTAGCCTCCTTAGCATGGTGGTCTTTTAACTTGAGAGACAATAGGTCCCTAACTTTATTGTAAAAGTGAAACAGTCTGGCCTGTACTCTTTTAAGTTGGTTAGCAGAAGGATCACTCACTTCAGAACAACTAAGTACGGATGCTAGCTCAGTAGTGTTGTCAGTGATAGTGGAGAGAGCCTCATCAATTTCCTTCTCTCCCAAGGTGGGGATACAAATAGGTAATTCAAGGGATTCCTTAAGCTTGGTGGTATCTGCCGCAACCGTGCCTCCAGATTGAACATTTCTAATAAGTAATTCGTAAATCAATTCCTTCTTGCGGAAGTAGCCGGGATGGAGGACTTCGCGAGGGCCGGACACGACGACAGAAGTTTACACATTTAGGAAATAGAAAAAAATCCAGTGACTGAGAAAATTGTTGAGTACAAATCGAATCTTATGTTTAGCCGTCATAAGGGGCTTAATTGAGACCCATTCAACCACGCTCTGCTACCAGTTGTTCCGGGGTATTCGTGGACCGCGGAGGTGAGAGAAGGTGCCGGGCCAATGTCAAGAAAATAATTTAAAACTTAAACTGAAGGTTATATTTTCTTAAATTCAACCTTAGCAAATTTTCATAACAATGAAACGTCAGGTACAATGACAAATTTTAGACAAGACAAGAAAATTCAAAATTTAGTGACAGTTTAAAAATCCGGGATTCAAGCCCCTCGCTTTACAAATCTTGAGCTCCTAGCTCAAATTTACAAAAGAGCACAAATTTAGTCAAGGGCAGAAATCCCTCCATACATGGAGCACTTGCTCCCAACTTACAATATCAAGCCTCCCAGAGGCACTTTTACAACACTTGAAAAGAGCTGACGTGCTCTCAGTTTTCAAAGCCTATTCAAGGCAATATCAGAAAATTACAAACACTCGCCATCAAGGAACAACTTACAAATTTGAAACAGGGGTATCTAGTACCCAACCTATTGGGCCTTTGCGGAAAAGAACAGGTTAAGTAAATGGCCCGAAACACAAATTGAATGGAGGTGTGTACTTGCACTCCTAGATATGAATTCTTAAAACCTAAAGGGCACTAGGCCGATGAAACAGGGGCTATTCCCAAACTACTGAGGTAGCACACATGGAAATCACTTTAATACTTTGCAAAAAACAAAACGTGGCACCTCAAACCAAGATGAAGGGGAGCTCGAGAGGGTACAGCACTCCCTATCCCCGATTTACAGTTGGAGATTTTATGAATTAATCACATTAGCCGACAGAAAGTTACATTTTTAGAAAAGAAGGTTACATGGTTAACGATTTCGGATCTTTCCCTCGGGTTAAATTGCGGACCTAGCAAGAAAGAAAGATGTTATGTGGTCATTACCTTATAGAAGTTCTAGCAGCTGACGAAGAGGCCTCCCGCCTCCTGCTTGACACATACACTCAGTAAGATGACGATCAATCGGCCAAGAGACGAGAAAATCCGCAGTTGATAAACCCTCGGGGAAAGTTCGAGATCATTCCTGAATAATCATGACACACCCACAGAATTTTATTGGTAGATTACAAAAGTAACTCTCAGAATCGAAGAAGAAGAGTGTGATTGGAAGAAAATTAATTACAGAAATTAGGGATTGGCTAGATTCAAACCTGGCGGAAAGAAAAGATAAATATTGCCAACCCAAAAATAAATGAACATCAATTAGTAAAAAAACTTATGAATACAAAACTTCTTTAAATAAAAAATTCTTTCACTTCGCACCAGGGTGCATGATCATGGTTTTTTTAGTGACATCTATGGAAGAAAGTCCAAACTTCTTGATGAATGGCAAACAAAACAAGTAGAAATACAGTCAGTTCAGAAAACTTCACACTAACAAAATTACTTCAGATTTCTGTGGTGATATCTTCTGAGTAAATTTATAAGTTGGTCTAGTTTCAATTTCACGGTTTCTCCAGTAGAGGAGTTCTTTTAGGCGCTAGATTTAAATGCGCGGCGTTGGGGTGTACATCCCGGTACAATAATAATAATAATAATAATAATAATAATAATAATAATAGTAGTTTACTTTTGCCGTAGAAGGAAAATGCTTGTTTCAGTACAGCCAGATCATTTATTGTCCTGTACAGTTTGTAGCACTTCGATCTAGGTGAAGTGGTGGAAATTCGTCGGAAATACGTGGATTGTTACGAAACACTGAAGACCATATAAATCACGAATTGTTTGGAGAATGCGGACTCCAGAATCCTTAGGAGAACCCTAAGAATACACTGTTTTTTCACATTTGTATCCGTAATGTCATAAGGAAATTCAGATTGCAAACTTTTTCGCGGGGCGTGATAGCCAGGTGATACTTTCAACGGCTTATCACCAAAGCGACGGCAATTTGAATCTCGATCGATGTATGTGGGATATCAGAGTAAAATCCACGTCTCTGTGGTTCGGATTCCAGGTAAAATTGAAGGTCCCGTGGCTAAAATCACGATCGTAGTAGTCACGTATTATTGCATGCTTACTTGCTTGGATATTCTTTGAGTTTTCCGGTAAGTGCTTGCACTGGATCTCAGTGACCTCCGTCAGAAATTTGTATATTCTTATACGATGCTATTGCATGAGGAATGGGCCTTCAAATGAACAGTAGGCCTATATGTACTGTAACGTAAAACCATCCACAAAAGTATAATGACTTACTAAGTTAAAGTTATATAAATCGGATGTAAATATCAGATACAACGTAGTTAATTAGTTCATTTCTTTTACTCTTTTCGTACAGTGTTGTATTCAGTGGCGTATCCTGGAATCTCCACTGAGGCATGCAACTAGTAACCATGCAGTTAACACAATGTATTAAGTAAATTTCAATTCTACTCACCCTAATTACATGTAGGTGAACTCGAGCCAAACGGTTTTACTGTAAGTTTCTGGATTGAACGTGCGTACACAATTCTTGTTTTCTCTTTTTAAATTTACGATGGTCCGCCTCTGTGGTGTAGTAGTTAATGTAATTAGCTGCCACCCCCGGAGGCCCGGGTTCGCTTCCCGGCTCTGCCACGAAATTTGAAAAGTGGTACGAGGGCTGGAATGGGGTCCGCTCAGCCTCAGGAGGTCAACTGAGTAGAGGTGGGTTCGATTCCCACCTCAGCCATCCTCGAAGTGGTTTTCCGTGGTTTCCCACTTCTCCTCCAGGCAAATGCCGGGATGGTACCTAACTTCAGGTCACGGCCGCTTCCTTCCCTCTTCCTTGTCTATCCCTTCCAATCTTCCCATCCCCCGCAAGGCCCCTGTTCAGCATAGCAGGTGAGGCAGCCTGGGCGAGGTACTGGTCATCCTCCCCAGTTGTATCCCCGACCCAGAGTCTCAAGCTCCAGGACACTGCCCTTGAGGCGGCAGAGGAGGGATCCCTCGCTGAGTCCGAGGGAAAAGCCAACCCTGGAGGGTAAGAAGAAGAAGAAGAAGAATAAGAAGGAGAAGAAGAAGAAGAAGAAATTTACGATGGAAGGTAGAGGTCTCGCGGCTTTAACTATTTGCATCTTTTCATCAAACGAACGGCCAGTAAATGGCTTTTCAAACTGATTTACAATTATATCCGTTTTAGACTCATCCATCGTTAATACCACATTGCGCAAAATATAATAAAACACCATAAACGAAGAATAGCACAGGAACAGCACACACAGAATGAACTCACTAATCAGCAAAACACACAATGAATTAACTCACTAGTTAGCCACAACTTAAGCACTGGAGGTAAGTCACCCCAGTGGCATTGGTCAGTTTCGTCACGTTGGGTTCTCGCTAGGGGGTAATCTGTGTGTCCCGTTCGCTGTAAACATGTCGACTTTCTCCAAGTTGCTAACAGATGGCAGAGGGTAGCACGGGTATGGGGTGACAAATTCTGACCAAGTTTCAATTGCAGCGACATCGTTCGGAGGGTTTCAGAACTACGTCTGCCACTGAATGCAATTTTAAGATTGAATGCCTTACGTCGTTAACTCCTGCATTTGCTGTCTCTTTCTTCCGAGAGTGGAGTAGACGGCGAGACTACACCAGCACCACACGTAATCAAGCAACGGAACTAGTACAGTTGCGCGGACCTTTTGAACTTCTGAGAGATGAAATCGTTAATATTTGACCTGAAACAACCTAAAATCGTAAATCAGACAGTTCTTTGTGTTATCATAACGCATGCAATGAATGCCTTGCATTCAAGGAGAATACGCCCCTGGTTGTATTGTTTTAGTGCAGTTATTAACGTTGCTAACATATGTACACTATATGAGCTGTTTCATTATTATTATTATTATTATTATTATTTCTAAAAATTGTTTTCATTACTGCTAGCATTATTATGGCCCATTAAAGGCGGCGTATTAATTTGTGAAATGTGTCGTGCATCTGTGTCCGTGTACTTTAATTGGCGATATTTGAGCTGTGTTGTGTGCCAGAATATTTAAATACTTTTGACAATCATGCTTTTGTGTTAGTCAGTAGTCCATTTTTGCTTATATTTCGAAGTCTTACAGGTGAAGATGGTATTGTTTCTCTAGACAGTTTTTGAATTTCCATCAACATTCTTTCGTTCTACTGTCATGTGCCCATTTTTGGATTTCCATCAAAATCATTTCGTTCTACTGCCGGCAAGTACCCATTCAGTTGAGCCATGTTCTTCTCAAAACAGCTGGTCTCGTTTCTGTATCGTAATAACAGTGAATATGCGGCATGGATTTTGTATGCAAAGTAACTGCCGGAAAGATACGCTCCTTTATTTGTTGTTGGTTACAAACCAATTACATCTTATTGGGACTAATCTGTATCCGTAAGTTACTGGATCTCCCCGGAGCCTTCGGCGCCATAACGTTTAATCAGCGCTACTTTCATTGCCTTGCCTAGTCGTAACCTCTGGGAAATCAGTAAGTAGGCTCCATCTACATAGTTATTCTCTTTTTCAGTGTCGTATTGTTATTTGGTTACATGATATGGAAAATAGTATAATTCCTTGACTCAGGCTGGCGCTTAGAATTCCTTCTATTCTGAGATGCGTCCAGCCTCAGTACGGTATTTTGTGGAATATGCAGTATTTCGTATATGATGTTCATTGGAAGTTCTCATCCTCTTTGTGTCACGATGTTTTAGATGGAATCGTATAGCTATTCCCATACCTGCTTTTTACAACCTTTTCGTGGATTATTTACAGAAAGATGTATAATTACACGAGAGGATTCAGTAAATTTAATGAAATTGTAGTCAGCGGTTTGTTCTATGCCGAGACTTCGCCGGAATTAGAGGCTTATGGAAACATGCAGTGTAACATTTTGGAGTTTGAAATGAAAATTAAGATTTCCAATTCTGAAGTGATATAAACAATTATAATGTTATTGGCTTTACGTTCCACTAACTAATTTTACGGTTTTCGAAGAGGCTGAGGTGCCGGAATTCAGTCCCGCAGGTGTTCTTATAGGTGTCAGTAAATCCACCGACACGGGCTGACGTATTTGAACACCTTCAAATATCACCGGACTGAGCTAGGGTCAAACCCGCCAAGTTGGGGTCAGAAGGCCAGCGCCTCAACCGTCTGAGCTACTCAGCCCAGCAAAGGTAAAAGACGTACAAGTAAACGAGATCCCACTGCTAGTTGCAGACTTGCGGAGACGCTTAGCTCATTCACAGAGGGTAGAGAGAGGAAAAGCAAACGTTTACGGCCCCACGAGGTAAGCTTTAAGTTTATCCGGTGAAGAAATGGCCATGGATGGCACGAAAATGGGACGCACTGCGCGTCACAAATCATAGGTGTCCGTAAAGAACAGAAGGAGAGACCTTTAGCTCAGTAAGTTGTAGCCATTCTCTCACGTGCTCGAAAATTGCGTAGCTTGTCTGACAGTCGTGATGCTCCAGCTGAGTCGTCCATTGTTTCCATTTGTACCGGACTTTTCCTTTCTCCAGTCCAGTCTTTACTCTCGAGGTAATTTTCTTTTCTTTTCTGACCCCAGCGATCGTTGCTTTTCGTTGTCTCGACGTGTTTCACTTCCCTAACGTCGGCAGTCCTTCCGACATTTTATTCGTCACCTACTTTCATTTAAGGGTCCGATCACCTCTTTCTTCGGTCGCAGAATGCCATTGCTGCTTTTACCACGAGGGTTCGAATCTACCATCTCCCGGATGAAAGCTTGAGGGTACACGACAGTACCACATACCTCCTGTGACGTACATATTCTGGACACGTTTTTTCATAGGATGTTGTAATTTTTATGGTCAGCTGTACAAACAAGTTTTGTGTGGTACCGTACGCAGTGATCTGAATGGAGGTTTATTTCTTATGATAAGTTAAGTGCCGATTGATAATATCAACACAGGGACAGAGAATAGAGTAGAAGAGTATGAGAGAGAAATGGGTATCTTTGGAAAAGAGGAGCGGGAAACCGTTTTTGGATTTGTGCTGGTTATGTAACAGCCGTTTGAAATTCATTCTCCAAGCACCAGACTCTTTGTCTTTACATTTAGGAGGGCTTTCGAATCAAGGCATCTATGATTAACGTGCCAGTATTTATGGAAATTGTCGTCGCCTATCTGATCTGCAGCAGACATTAGTATCACGAGGCATAAAGTGCAAAAAGCGAGGTCTTTCTTCCGGAGGATGCTATCTGAAAATTTCAGGATTGGGAAATTAGAATGATACGTAATTTTTCCTTAAAGACAGGCAGTAAAAATGCCCAGTACTTCGAAATTTTTTAATAGCGTGTGGCCTCCGGAGAGGCCTAATGCAGGTCTTTCATGTTGACGCCTTATAGGCAACCTGGGCGTCTGTGAGAATGGGGCTCTACCTGTTCTGAATTGTAACGCTAAAGCCGATAATAATAATTTATTGGTTTTTCGTCCCACTAACAGCTTTTACCTCGCAGGAGGTTTTTTACGTGCCAGTAAATGTACTGACACGAGGCTGACGTATTTGACCACCTTCAATTAGCCCTGGACTGAATAATACGTGATTTTTCCTTAAAGACTGAATCGGGATCAAACCTGCCTACTTGGGCTAAGAAAGAAAGCATTTTAACGGTCTCAGCCAGTCAGCTTAGCAATGCTGTCTTCATTTGGTGCACATTTTGCAGCAGATATCGACATATTATTGTGCGTGTTTGATTGGATATTCATCAAATTTATCAGATTCATCCGCCGTATGTTCCCACTCTCCAATAGTAGGCATCATACGATGAGGTCTGGCGTTATCGCACATAACAAACTCGAGAGTACCTCTAAACATACACGGATGACAAATATGATACCATGACAGTAGCGCACACTGGCTACAGCAGATATCGATTTTTTGTGGACGAAAGCACCTCAAAGTTTATATCTATCCCTTTCTGTAATGTTTGCGATGCACCACTGTACACATTTTCTCGCCACAGTGAAAGTTCAGAATCTCCGCTGAGACTAAATCTACTCTCGTAGATAAAGAATATCTTCATTTCATTTTTATTCTGTTCGCCTCATCTGTTACATGCACCACGTTAAACGATGTGTCGATAACAGGCCCATATGGGACACATCGTTCTGATCGTCGGGCAAATAGTCCATATTTTATAATAGTCTGGCTGACGTGAACCGAGACTTCATGAGTCCTGTCTTTTTGTAATATTGTGTGCAAAGCTATTGGCAGACTAGTTTCAATCCCTCTGGCTTATAGGAGTATATAGAAGATTTCAGTCGGCAAGATTTTTCATGGACGACTCTCATTGGTCCGCCATTGTACGATATGCTAGTGTCGACCGGGGCTGCACAAGTGGAGAATTCACCGGGCGAGTTGGCCGTGCGGTTAGGGGCGCGCAACTGTGAGCTCGCATCCAAGAGATAGTGGGTTCGAATCCCACTGTCAGCAGCCCTAAAGATGGTTTTCCGTGGTTTCCCATTTTCACACCAGGCAAATGCTGGGGCTGTATCTTAATTAAGGCCACGGCCGCTTCCTTCCCATTCCTAGGCCTTTCCTGTCCCATCGTCGCCATGAGACCTATCTGTGTCGGTGCGACGTAAAACAAATAGCAAAAGAAAAAGTAGAGAATTCGATGCCAGCCCTTATTTCTAATCCCGGGATTTCGAGATTATACTTAGTCAATCCCGGGATTATTGCGGTATTGAGGCTTACAAATAAAAAATAAGAAACTCCTGCAGAAATCAGCTCTTTAATTCATAAATCAAAATTTAGAAAAAAATCAATGTATTTTACGGTTTACACCTAGCTAATCTAATCACTCTAAATAGTCAGAAAGCCAGACTAACCAGATTTAAGACCACTCAGTCTCTTTGTTAAAGTTATTCTTCATTAGGAATCAGTGAGATCTCCTTAAACTTACATAAAAAAATAATAAAAAACTTTATGTAATAAACTATGAAAATAAACTTTGAAAAATAACAAAACTCTCTCTTAGCATCGACTAAATAGACGACTTTCATGTAACAACATAGTAAGTAGGTAGTAAGTTTCTTAGCAAGAAGTATTTAAAAATATTAATCAGTCACATTTCCCTTAAATATAAAGAAAACTAATGTAATGCGAACATTCTAATTTGAATTGTGAAAATATAATCTGAGAAATAACAACGCGTCCAGTATCTCATCACCAAGCCTTCTTCTCAATTTGTTGCACATATATGCAGCTGCTGAGAATCCGCGTTCAGGTTCGATGGAAGTTACAGGAATCGTTAGTAAATACTTACAAGCCCGGTCTAGGTTATAGCTCCGAGTAGAATTTTAAGTCTCATATAGGTTCATTTCCTTCTAAACAATTTAGGAAAAATCATTTTCATTTACTGCTTCAGGAGACATCATGATCATGCTGTTTTCTATTTCCAACTGAAGCTTTTCTTTGAGCGTCAAATCATTTTTCTGTATTTGTAGGTTCGACTTGCGTATTTTATTCTTCCACTTCGTCATTTTTTACCATTTAATCTCTCAATTAAAGAAACAATGTTATTTATTAATCAGGACTTTTGCTCGTACTTGGAAATGTACGCTTTATTTCATCATCGAATGCCAACGCCACATTGTCACTATGAGGATTTTGTAGGTAGCATAAAACGCCACTCAGCTCATTTCTTCGGCAATCTTTCATGGGCTTTTGTAAATGTATCCTGAATTTAGAAGCCTTATCAAAGCTATTGACATTTAACTGCTTAAAAAAGAAACTTAAGGGCAGCATCAGCTGTGCATAAATTCGCATCTGTGCGACAGTGTTTCTACAGTTCATTTGACTGGCGCCAAAACTTCAATGATTTCATCGATCAGTTCGAAATCGGACTCTTCCAATTGCACTAGATTATTCAAATCTATAAACGCCGTTTTGACGCTTTCGGAAATGCAAAATGCTCGAGCATAGTGTAGAGGCTGATCTATCTGGGTTTTTTTTTTTGCAATCAAGCAGTAAACTTAACTCTTTGCCGTGCTCTATCTTCACATATTTTTGAAGAATGGTTTCATTCTTCAACGACACTCTTTTGAAAATAAGAACTACTTTGCGAACTTATTTTATTACACCCTTGATGCTCTGGTCATTCGTCAAATCCGGGCAATTTTCTCTTTCTTCAAGGGCTAATTCTCATTCAAGATCTTCGTCATCATCATCTGAGTCTGCATCGTGGAGCTCAATGGACTCATTTTCTGATGCATCTGGTACACAGCGTAGGCCTATACTTTCTTTATAAAGCAAATCTCAAACGGGTAAGTGAATGCCGTGAACAAAACTAACTTGATGCTCTGCATTGACAAGTTTTCCGACTTTGAGCATGACATATGGACCGTCGGTTACGATTGCCACGATTTCGCAGTCCCGTGAAATATCGAATGAGAAAGGTGCTCTTTTAAAACATCAACACATGTCTCCGCCTTGAAAGATACATCAGTACGAATAAGGCCTAAACTCCAAAACCTTTAGTGCGAATGAATATTTACATTCTCGTATCTTTTGTTAGAAGTCAATGTCCATTCATCAAAGCTCAAGCTAAGGCGCTGGGCTTCATTTTCAAAGCCGGTAATTCAGATTTTATATGTTTTTTTAATTCTGACGACACGGTTACGAACTGTTGAAGCAGCTTTCGGTAAACCTGAATAGCCTTTTGATAATAACAACGCACTCGGTAAGCCATCTAAGGCTGTCATTTGGGCTAAAATGTCGTCTAAAGTGTCAGTTTTAACCAAAGAAAGTCCTTAAGTGAGCTATGTTTTCGCTTCAACGGCGGTGGTTCTTTGCCATTTTGGCTAGTTGATGAAGATGGCCTTGCAGTAATAACTTTTAGCCATGTTTGGTTGAAAGATGAGTGTGTAATATAAACATAACTTCTTAGAACTGGAGGAATTATATTCGTTTGTTATTGATATCCATAATATCAAGTACCTACTAATTACAAATTAACTAAAAAAACAATAAAAGATGCTACTAAACTCACGTAACAAGAAGCGCAGTTTTTATAAACAACCTCTCAGTCTGCTGGCGCAAACGCTACTAAAATCACCTGGTGAAACAAGATGGCTGATGTCAGTGACAAATTGACATTTAAAACGAGATGTCTGACTCATTGATAGGTAAAACGCAATGAGCGTTTCGCTTCACGCAATCTATTTTACAACTTTTTAAAAATGATGTCAATCACGAAAATCGCGGAATCCCGCAAATTTCTGGATTGAAAAGCGGTCGGGATCCCGGGATCGAATCCTCTATGTACAAATTTAGCAGTCACTGGGGTCGCTCATTGCTCATGAGCGGGAAATATAGCGTCAGACGAAGTTCACAGCTATAATTCAGAAACCATTATAAGGCAACACTTTTCGAAATGCAAGTCAATTTTCCCGTTTCGTCCTGACTAACAGATCGCACGTGTGTAGATAACATACTATTCTCAGCGCTCCTGGTAGCGACACTGAACCTCTATGTTGATGGATTATGCTGTTGTGACAACTTAGCCAAATTATCACCAAATGCAGACCACCACAACGTGCTTGTGGCCCTCACGCTGCCCAGGTCAAACTCAGGGCCATTACGTTCTCGCTGTACGTTTGCCTCTACGACTACGTCATTGCCTTCCTCACAACAGCCGCAGCCCTTCCCTGTCCGCCGATCGAATTCAGGGTCAGCAACTCTACAAACCGACCGGCAAATCCGAAAAAAAAAGTATCGTCTCTTGTGCGTAAACCTTCCCGGCTTTCTATCAGAACTTTTCCAGGGAAAAAGTTCTCGCGCTTATACAACCTGGTTGCAAAAACCTTGAGTTGAGTATGTCGATAAGTAGTACCTGTGTAATCAGCTGTTTTCTAGAACGAAATTATGTAAACGCCTGATCCATTCTTCCATGTCAGACGTTCACATCAAAAACAGTCTGAGACTAACCAGTATGCAGAACCTGTCTCCAAACATGGAAACATTCATCCATCGGAAATTGGTAACTTACTAGACGTCTCGAAGCCGTCTAAATTAAATGTGACAAATACTTTAGTATTTAAATAGCATGCCGTTTTCCGTTTTATTTATTCTTTTGGTTTGTAACTGATCCATCGAATTTGCTTAACTATGTGTTCATAATTTTTCATAATGTCCAATGTATTGTTGAACAGTAATGTTCATTAAGTTTGTTATTCACATGTGTTTTTCACTGAATTCGATCTGAATAATTTATTATGACCTTACAACACAATGTACTAATTCAAAAACATGACTTCTCTACGTTTGTATCATGTCGCAGTTCATGTTCTTGCAAACGTACATCTTGGGAACATTTTCAAGGCATACACATGAAGGAGACGGGGAGGGGGTTGTGTTATACCTGCGTGCACTGGCGTGCCCTAGGGCAGCCCATTTGTGCAAGCCTCACCTATTGTTTTCACTAGGATTCTTTTACATGCCAACATAAACGACTTAGTGTGCTGTGGGTGTTCTTGTCCTTAAACATCCAAGGATCCTGACCAGGATTGAGTCCGCGTACTTCGGAACAAGAAACAAACACGCTAACCACCTGTGCCGAAAGTAGTAGTTATGCACATTCGGTGTGATAACATACACTAGTGTCCAAAAGTTAAACATAATCACTAAACGAGACCATACCGCCTGATAGGAATGTCAGACAGATTGCTGGACAAACGGAAGCTGACTCACACACCATATGTCACACAACTTGTCCAAAAAACAGTGTCAGAAAGGTTTTGATAGCTAAGGTACACCTTTGACAACAAGTAACAAAACTTGGCAGTGTCTTCCACAACAAAATGTGCTGTTAAAAGGGTGTATGGTTACCCCTAACGGCCACACATGCTTCGCAGCGACGTGGCATGCTCTCTATCAAGTGGTCCAAGACCTCTTGTGGCAGTTGATCCCATTCCACCCAAAGGGCAATGCGAAGGTCTTGGAGGGTTCTTGGTGGAGGCTGACGGGATGCAATTCGTCTCCCCAATGCATCCCAGGCATGTTCTATAGGATTCAGATCCGCAGACCTCTCTGGCCAGTCCACGCGACGAATGTCTTCCCCAGCCAGAAATTCATCCACCAGAGCAGCGCGGTGCGGTCAGGTATTATCATCCATTAAGAGGAAGTCTGGACCAACCGCACCTCTGAAGAGTCGGAACATGTGGTCTCAGTACCTCATCCCAGTATCTCCGAGCGTTAACAGTGTTCCTACCGAGCTTGATAGCTGCAGTCGCTTAAGTGCGGCCAGTATCCAGTATTCGGGAGATAGTAGGTTCGAACCCCACTGTCGGAGCCCTGAAGATGGTTTTCCTTGGTTTCCCATTTTCACACCAGGCAAATGCTGGGGCTGTACCTTAATTAAGGCCACGGCCGTTTCCTTACCACTCCCAGGCCTTTCCTGTCCCATCGTCGCCATAAGACCTATCTGTGTCGGTGCGACGTAAAGCAACTTGCAAAAAAAAAAAAAAAAAAAAAAAAAAAAAAAACCAGTGTTCCTCGGACGACCCATGAAGATGTGCAGGTCCGTACGGCTATTCAACATGATGTCACTCCACACCATGACACCACCATCACCATACTGGTCCCGTTCCACGATGTTCCTGTGGTTGTATCGGCTACCCGGTTCTCTCCAGATTAATGTGCGACGGAAATTGTTCTGCAAACTGAAACAGGATTCATCTGTGAAGAGGACATGCCTCCATTTATTCATGGTCCAGTTTCGATGTTGACGGCTCCACAGCAAACGGGCCCGTCTCTGTGCTGGAGTGAGCGGGACGCACATCGTTGAACGTCGGGCAAACAGCTCTGCTGTTCTGAGCCTCCGGTACACAGTTTGCCGGGAAGCGGCAACCCCTGAGACGGCTGCAAGCTCCGCCGACAATTATCTTGCAGGTGCGCTCCGATTTCGTCGGATGGTTAAGGCTAGGTATCGGTCCTGCTGTGGGGTAGTTACCCCTGGTCGACCTGGTACTGGCCTACGACTAACATCTTCTGTGTCTCGAAATCGCCTCCAAAGCTTGGAAATGACACGTTATGGCACATTCAAGGATATGGCGACTTCGGTCTGTGTCTGGCCTGCTTCCAGGCGGCCCCTGCAAAACGGGATCCAGATGGCGTTGTTGTGCCATTATGTTGTCACGTTCACCACGAGGCTACACTCCGCACACTATAACAGGGCAAACTCGACTGAGGGAATATGGGGCTCAGATACTGGCTGTGTTTACCTTGAGGTTACGCCGCTAGTCAAAGCAGGGAACACTCCTTTCCTATACAGAGTGAACACGTAAGGTTGGTAGGTGCATATGTCGTGCGATTTGCGGTCTATTTTCTGTTGCCCTGCTTACTCGTAACTTATTCTTAACTTTTGGACTCTAGTGTATTTCGTCTGGCTTCTTGGCTGAAGGGTCCCAGTACACACATATCTTCATTTACACACAACATACAGTACTGCACTGTCGCAGACACACGTGATCCGACCAGAAAGCTGGGCCAAGTGCACATGTGAGATACCGATCGCACCCTTAGCTCCACCAGGATTTTCTACTTTCACACCAGATAAATGCTGAAGCTGCACCTTCATATTGGCTACGGTCGCTTTCTTCCCAGTCCTAGCCCTGCCTGTCCTCTTGCCGCTATAATACCTCTCTGAGTCGGTCCGACGTAAAATACAGTAAATAGAATATAATGGACTTGTACAAATTGTTATTAACACTGTAATACATCTTGCCTATGAGAACTGGGCATCAACAAGGAGTGCCAACCGTCACATACATACATACATACATACATACATACATACATACATACATACATACATACATACATACATACATACATACATACATACATACATACATACATACATATTCGTTATAGACTGTTATGCCTTTTGAGCGTTCAGTTTGCAAGCCTCTGTGAATTAATCTCCAACTTGCAACTCTCTCTGTCACCTCGCTTATTTCCACACCTCTTACCACGAAGTCATTAGGTAGTGAGTCTAAACATCATCTCCTTAGGCTCCCACTGCTTCCTTTATACTTTATAACAGAGTCCATGATTATCCTCGATAGTCGATCCTCCATTCGCCTCACATGACCCAACCACCGAAGCCTGTCTATACGCACAGCTTCATCCATCGAGTTTATTCCTAACTTGACCTTTATCTCATTATTTCGAGTTCTACCTGTTTGTACTAGCAATCATTATCGCAATTGTCATAATTGTTACTTCTGACATATGATTAAGATATACTACATGCACCCAGCTTTCACCCCCTTACACTCCCTGAAAAGACACTGATGTAAATGTATTTTGTCCGAGTTCTGTCTGTCTCTCTTTTGCCATATTGCCTTCTCTAGATCTACGAGACATGGGCATAAATGTCTGTTCTTCTCGTAGCATTTTTCGATTACTTAACGCGTACTGAAAATCTGGTTCTGATAGCCCGTGTGTTGTGGTCTGAAATCATCCAACTTAATTCTCCACCATTGATCGTGCCCTTCTTTACAAAACTCCGTTGAACACTTGCTTGGTATACTGATAATTGAAATACCTCTATGTTTCATGCAATCTATTCTGTTCCCTTGCTTATAGCTAGGTGCAATTATTGCTTTCGTCCAATCGGAAGGTACCTTCCTCAATTTCCATGCTAATCCTATGAAGCCATTTCACCCGTTCTTTCCCACTGTATTTCACCGTTTCATGTCTGATTTCATCTATTCTTCATGCTTTACGACCAGAGTTGGAAGTAATTGATTAAAAGTAATTTAATTGCTTGTGACGATTACTTTTCTTAGTAACTTTTACTCGTAATCGTTACTTTCCAAAAATTTAATTTTTACTCGTAATGTACTTCATGAAATAAAACTGCAATCGTTACATTCCAGTAATCGATATACGTCGCATCGAGAGCTTAGCAACTTTGGAACCCCAGCACTCGCAAGGCGTCGCGCCAAATGTATAATTCCAGGATATGTCGCGCACTCGTTCATTTACTGGCAGGTTGTCGTGGTTACTGGTTGAGATTTAGATAATCGTGTACTACGTGGCTGAGATGGTGGTGGTGGTGGTGGTGGTGATTTTTATTTAAGGAGGAAGTACAAGTGGGCAACCATCCTCTACTATCACTAATCAGAAGAAAAATGGAGGAGATCCGACACTTCGAAAAGTGAACGTGTTGGCAAAAGAAAGAGAAGGGCCCCGAAGGGCGCGAAAATGAAAGACTCTCTAGGCTTCGGAAACGTAATATCGTCGGGGTCGGTAAGGAACAATAGTTGTCCGAGGACACTGACTCAAGTAAATGGAAACAATGCTGGACTCACCTAGCGGAACTGTTACCGGGTTTCGTGGATCAGAGAGAGGTGAAAGAAGGTGCAGGCTTGAATGGGTCAAGCTACGATATTAAAATGCATATAAAACTTTAAAATAAAAGTTATATTTCTTTTCAGAAAATCATACTTAACAACATTTTTCACTTTGTGAAAACAGCAGTATATCAAGTACAATGGCAATTTTGATATAAGAATAGAAAACCCCAGAATAGGGAATTTAACACTTTGGGGCTTCAAGCCTCTAATTTACAAATTTACAATGTCGCCATTGTAGCGTTTACTTCGACACAAGGTTCCAGAGCACTTTGCTCCAACCGTTACAATTTACAGCCTTCCAGAGGCACCCCTGAATATTATAGTAATTTCAGCAATCTCAGAAAAGAGCTTACATGCTCTCCAACTTCATCCAAGGAGGCTGTGCTCCCAATTTCTTACTGCCTACTCAAAGCAACATTACACAACAAATCTTACCATTTCTGGTCCCTCTAGGCCCAACCTACAATTTACAAATTTTGTACACAGGGGTATCTATTACCCAAACTACTGGGCCTTCGTGGAAATGAGAGATAGCGTTCCTTAAGGCGCTTCTTTTAAATGTGCGGAGTTGAGGTGTACCTCCCGATACTCGTAATCGTTATTTTCCAAAAATGTAATTTTTACTCGTAATGTAGTTCATGAAATAAAATTGTAATTGTTACATTCCAGTAATCGATATACGTCGCATCGAGAGCTTAGCAACTTTGGAGCCCCAGCACTCGCAAGGCGTCGCGCCAAATGTATAATTCCAGGATATGTCGCGCACTCGTTCATTTACTGGCAGGTTGTCGTGGTTACTAGTTGAGATTTAGATAATCGTGTACTACGTGGCCGCGATGATGGTGGTGGTGATTTTTATTTAAAGAGGAAGTACAACTGGGCAACTTTCCTCTACTATCGCTAATCAGAAGAAAAATGGGAGAGGTCCAACACTTCGAAAAGTGAACGTGTCGGCAAAGGAAAGAGAAGGCCCCCGAAGGGCGTGAAAATGAAATAATATCTAGACCTCGAAAACGTAATATCGTCGGGGTCGGTAAAGAACAATAGTTGTCCGAGGACACTGATACAAGTAAATCGAAACAATGCTGGACTCACCTAGCGGAACCAGGGTCGCTAACCCACGCTCCCAAGTTGAGAGTCCTTGGTCTCCATTTTAGTCGCCTCTAATGACAGGCAGGGGATAACCGTACATGTTATTCTGCCGCCTCCACTCACAGGGGTTACGTGGTCCAGAATGGAGCCTGAATAAACATGTGACGGTGAAGGGGTTAATGTATTCTCGTATTTAAATATTTGAATTAGTTATCCTGAGAATAATGCAAACACGACATGCAAATTTTAGTTCGGAGCAATAATTTTGAAGGTTCGATTAGTCTCACCTAGTGATGATAGCCGCTTAATATCTCTGTGCTAAATGGCGCAAATTGGAGTAATGCATTTTTCCTTGCAAACTTTGGTATCATTCCATCCCTATGTGAAAATTTGTTGGTGATTCCCTAAACACTCGCGTTTTGTGAAGTAGGCCTAGTTGTAATTGCTATTTTAAGTATAACTTTTTGAAAAAGTAATTAGTAGTTGTAATTGAGTACATTTTTTCTCAGATAACTGTACAATTGAGCCCACTTACTTTTATTTTGTACTTCACCCATCACTATAAACACTATAAACAGAGTTTATTTACCACCCTTTCCACTTCCTCGAGCGTAATGCCACTGCCAACGTTGTTCTTCTCCCTTTGGGACTTCAGTAGAAAACAATTCCTTCATGTTGAGAAGATTTTCAAAGCACCTCTCCCATCTGTCCAGAGATTCCCTAGGACGTACATTTAGTTCACCTGATTTATCCAATACACTATTCATTTCCCTCCTTTTCTTAGTTTCTTTCTTACGGTTCAGAACATTTCCCTTACCGCTTGACTTAACCTTTCCAGATTATTGCCGAAATCTCCCCAGTATTTCTTCCTGGACTCGAAAATGATTTGTTTCGCACTGTTTCTTTCATCTACATACAATTCCTTATCTACATCGGTTCTTGTTTGGAGTCATTTTTGATACGCCTTCTTTTTAGCTTGCAAGCTTCCCTGACTTCCTCGTTCCACCAATATGTTCGCTTCCTCCTATCCTTTTTTGACTTTGGTTTACGTCACACTGCAGAGGTAGATCTTATGGCGACGATGGGATAGAAAAGGGCTAGGAGTGAGAAGAGAGCGACCGTGGTCCTAATTGTGTGAAAATAGGAAGCGACGGAGAACCATCGTCAGGGCTGCCGATAATGGGGTTCAAACCCACTATCCCCGAATGCAAGCTCATAATCTAATTTCTCGTCCTGATTATTTTTTCACCCTTATATGTCTGCAGATAGACCTAACTTTCTCAGTCCTAGGGCTAGTGGTAGATAGTTCTGTGCATATCGGATAGTGGCCACTGTTATAGAAAATTCCCCTGAATACCCGTGATTCTTAATATATTTTCTGAATTCATGTTAGTTATATAGACTGTTGTCGACCTGGTTCCCCTACCTTCCCATGTATAACGAATTCACTACTGCTGATCTAATTCTAGCACAGAAGTACAATAAACTCTTCAAATTTGTACTTGTTTCCATATCTTCTCCACATTTACCTATAACAATCTCATATCCTTCAGTTCTGTTTCCAGTATTCGCATTAAAATATGCAATTAAAAGTATTCTGTCCTTACCGTTGATCCTGACTATGATGTCACTCAGTGTTTCGTAAATCTATTTGCTCCATGTGATGAATACACTGACACAGTTCTCGTCCTAATTCTTCCAATCGCTAAATCTATCTACATTTTTACTCATTTACTTGCATATCAGAAACTCTTTTACGTGCTGTGGTATTCGTGATGAACAATCCTACCCCACACTGTGCTCTTTCCCCTTTTGACACCTGTTAAGAACACCTGATAATCTCCTGTCTGTTCCTCGTTATCTTCCCTTACCCGAACTTCATTATCTCCTAACACGTCCTTCTACTTTCTTTCTTTCTTTCTTTCTTTCTTTCTTTCTTTCTTTCTTTCTTTCTTTCTTTCTTTCTTTCATAAGCCCCATTAATATTGATAGCATGACATAGAATTCTATTTCGTTCGCCAAGTTGTTTCCGAGAGTGCCTGTCAAATGGCAGTGGAACCGTCACTCTCATAAGTCTGAGGCTTCCTTATAACGTTCTGAGCTCGATACATTTCTGTGAATGAGGATGCTATCGTACTTGCACATAGTCGAAGTTTCTGCACTTGACCGGTTTAAGGATCGCTGGTGGATCGTATAGTTCTAGCCGCCGGAGCGCAGGAGGGCCACGGTTCAGCATACGTCGGAAATGCCTAGTCTTATTCCATAGCGATTGGTATCCCGACTCTCAGGACCACTTGCTAGGCCACTCATCTGTTGCCCATGGTTCACGGACTAGGACGTGACTACAGAAACCCGCACCACGAACGATGTATACACAATGCCATATTTGATGTTACGTTGTACGAATACATGTGTCAATGTTTGTATGTACCGTGTATGTGTACAAGCGTTGCCTTGTTGAAAGACTGTACTATGGTGCTGTCTTTTGAAGGCAATAAATAAGGACGTAGGATGCCACTTATGTACGATTATGTCTTCAGCGTCCCCTCAATGACCACCGCGTGTGACGTGAAATCATACCTTATGGCGCCTCTCACCGTAATGTCAGGGGTAATTCCGGTGTGTTTCTCTCCACAACATTGACATGATGCATCTTGTCCTCCTCGGCGCCATCATACTCGCAAACGATGGTTATCCGTGGTAATGCAGAACCCAAATTCATCACTGACTATGTGACACCACTTATCACTCCTTCCCTCTTAGGACGCATCTCACGCAAGGGACGGTGAATCCGTAGTCCGGTTGATGCCAGGCGTCGAGACGTGGTACAGGACAACACGGAGTGCCGAAGAGAGTCCAGAAACTGTGTCCGGATGGCAAGCGCCGATGCCATGGGTTTGTCTAATGCTTGGCACACAATACAGCAATCCCTCCTCTATGTCATCCGTCTTGTGCGACTGGAACCTTCACAACGTGAGTGGCTGCCCTTATGTACCCATTGGTTCCAACTTAGGACCATTGTGACATCTGAATGCTCAACGTGCTAAGTAATTCCAAGGTACGGCTACCGGTCTTCATGGAGACCCTCAATGCGGCCCCAACATCAGCGTGCTGGCCTTTGGTCACAGGGGTCCCGGGTTCGATTCCCGGTAGGGTCGGGAATTTTAACCATAATTGGTTAATTTCGCTGGCACGGGGGCTGGGTGTATGTGTCGTCTTCATCATCATTTCATCGTCATCAAGACGCGCAGGTCGCCTACGGGAGTCATTTCAAAAGACCTGCACCTGGCGGGCCGAACTTGTCCTCGGACACTCCCGGCACTAAAAGCCATACGCCATTTCATTTCATCAGCTGCTGGTAATGCTGACAAATGTGTCTACGAGACATACCCTATGCTGAGTATCCTTCACTCACTATGTTGTCTCTGTGACGCTCCGCACATACTTAATAACACAATCACTATAATTGTAATGGCACCCGTAATTTACTCTCGTGGTTGTTCTAGATATTACAGATCATTGCAGCTCTTATCATTTACATGGCCAAGGATGTTATACCGTCGTTGCGCCTATGAAAACCGCTATGTGATTATGTTGTGGGAGAAATACTGACCCGCAGCACGTATCTCATCAAAAGTGAAATTACTCTCTCAATACTGAACCTTAAACCTTAGATTACAGAACCTTACCAGCCAAAGTTCTAAGCTGAATTATTTCACATAATTTTCGCAGGTGCAACGTCGATATAGCCGGCCCCGTGGTGAACGGGTAGTATGCCTGCCTCTTACCCGGAGGCCACGAGTTCGATTCCCTGCCAGGTCAGGCATTTTTACCTGGACCTGAGGGCTGGTTCGAGGTCCACTCAGCCTACGTGGTTAGAATTGAGGAGCTAACTGACGGTGAGATAGCGGCCCCGGTCTAAAAAGCCAAGAATAACGGCCGAAAGGATTCGTCGTGCTGACCACACGATACCTCGGGATCTGTAGGCCTTCGGGTTGAGCAGTGGTCGCTTAGTAGGCCAAGGCCCTTCAGGGCTGTAGTGTCATGGGGTTAGTTAGGTTAGCAACGTCGATATACTGTCGTCCCAAGGAAGTTCAACGTGTCTGCAACATCTGAGTGATAAATTTACCTCTTGGGTCTTGGGTGGGGGTGGGGGGCTTTCAGCGATTCGTCATAGCCAAATTACCTTATCCACAACCAAACTCGCGATATTGAGCGTGTTTTATGTGGTTTATGTTACAAAATCGCTGGTTCTGATGACTTAGTACAAGACGATATTGCGATTCTTGCATAATTTTGGTTGAACCAGTGTATCTGTTAGAAGACACGGTAAGTGTGCTAAGTAAATGGCAGATTCACCTGTATTGTAAGAGAGATAAAACAACTCAAAATCTAACATCTCAGTAAAAGCAAGTATTTTGCTCATAGGCGTATATTGAATTCGCTTAGGAGGGCATTATACATTTACCGCATTACGTCCATGTACTGAACCATTCCTTCTGGGTGCTTGCTTTTGTCATTGGGCAGGCTATATATTCCTCTGCATTCCCCTTTTATCTTTGTATTTTAATATTCATTGAATGCATATTGTAAATAATCATTTTTTCCCTAGTGAGTTAGCGTTTGAACGATTATTATATTTATATTACATTATGATAATATAAATATAATACTAATACAATTATAATATAAATAAAACAGAATAGGAAGTACAGTGTATGAAATCCACATCATGTGTGGAATGCGAACTTCATTTTTATTTTCGCACGTACTTACGTGCTATATATTAAAGCAGTACTCGAATCAGGCAATGGAAGAGAAATGAAAAGTCTGTGAAGTCTGCTTTTCATTTTTGACGCAATTAAGCGTCGTACGTAGCCTAATCGTACTTAATTTTAATTCTTGAGGCATCAAACTGCGAACTATAATTTAATGCTAAGTTTATATTTATGAGAAAATTATTGACAACGCGAAATAAAGAATGGATTCCATTTAGAAATCTCTTAACCGGTATCAGTGGCGTTGTCAATTAGTTGCTGACCTTCTGTTTTTAAATAGTGATTTGGATCCTGGCTGAGACCGGTGGAAGTTTTGGGTTTGTTGGCTTCCAGCAAGTTAAAAAAAGCTGTGGAACGAATTTCCAGCACTTTGACGTCTACTAAGAACATCAGAATTTAGAAAGGATGTTAAACAGATAACATCATCGCATCAGAAGCCTGTTCTCTCGAGAGTTTCCTCAATTATAATAATTTATGACTGCAAACTTGGTCATGCTTTTCTTATAGAAGCACTTCAGTTGTAAACTTTGTAAATATTGGAATATAACGTTTTGCTAAACAACGAAGATGACCTTAAGAAACAATAATTTATTGGTCAAGTTTGGGTAATTTTCTATACGTTTAAATACCTAGCTGCCGGGCTGAGTGGCTCAGACGGTTGAGGCGCTGGCCTTGTGACCCCAACTTGGCAGGTTCGATCCTGGCTCAGTCCGGTGGTATTTGAAGGTGCTCAAATACGTCAGCCTCGTGTCGGTAGATTTACTGGCACGTAAAAGAACTGCGGGACAAAATTCCGGCACCTGGGCGTCTCCGAAAACCGTAAAAGTAGTTGGTGGGACGTAAAGCAAATAACATTATTATTATTATTATTATTATTATTATTATTAAATACCTAGCTCACACTGTGTTTGTATTTTGTTATGTTCGATTCTGAATCATTTTCGTCGGTTAAATTATCGGCCATTCTATTCTTGTAGGCCAAAATCGAAGAGCTCAATGTACAAAGTAAACAAACATTGAGCATGGCAGTTAAATGGTTCTCTGCAAACAAGCTATCGGTATATAATAAGACTCAGTCAATGGTATTTCGTACAAATAAAATTCAATCAATTCATAATAACGATAACGAATATATTTAAATCCAAACTTGAACTGGGATTCTCGCATAGATTTTATTTCAAGTTAACTACCAAGAGTAGTGTATCCCTTGAGATCTTTCAGAGATAAAGTTCCCATTAAATATATTTTAAATGTCTACTTTGCATTCATTCATTCACAGTATTCTTCAGTATGGAATTCTGCTGTGGGAAACTGCTGCTGCATTTCTGAAGTTTTACTTCCTCAGAAAAGGGCATTACGTTTTGTAACAAAATTGCATCTGACTGCCCATTGCAGGCCTTTTATTACGCTTTCTACCATGACAGTTATGAATGCACATACCGTATTTATAATGCACTTCTTAAGGTATATGCAAAACCCGATAAAATCAAGCTCAGAAGCGATGTTCACAGATATACCAGGTCATTTAACAAAGTCGATGCATCTCGTTGTAGGCTGCAAAACACAGGTTCAAGCTATTTCATTGCCCAGTTAAAAATACGTAATGAACTACCGTCAGATCTGAAAGAACTATCATTCAATATATTCAAAAATAAGCCGAAGTGATTACACATGCATCCCTTGTACTCAGTGCAGGAATACTTTGAAATTGATGAGTTTATTATATATTGAAATTATACGCTATTCTTAGTATGTGTATAAATATATTTACGGTTTTATTTTGTTTGATAATATTTATTGTATGTAACGAATAAATGACTGTACTTGTATTCTATATTCATCAATGCGTCGACGTTCTAGTAATAATTGAGTAGCTCGCTGTTCAGTCTTTCGTCACAAATTTCAGTTTTCCGATTAAGAACAGTTAACTGCAGGAACTAATTTAACGGTACCCGTAGGAATTTCTAGTTTTGTAGCAAGATGTTTACAATATCCGTGTCTGTAGCCTATTTAAAACTTCTCTCTTTATAGGAGCAGTTATTTCATATCAGTTTTTGTATCTCTCTCACCGATTTAGTTCGATCAGGAAATAAACGAAATGTAAGTCCTCATTTTAATTCTCCTTTGATGCTACATCATTTTATATTGCACATTAGCATTATTCATCCTTATTTAAATATTTGATTATGTTATGCCATTTTAAAGGTTACTCAGGGAGAATAGATTAACACTTACAGAATTTGCTACTTGACTATAAATTTAATGGTACGAGGTTCTCGCATTTAAACATTCGTGAATGGCAACCGACTACTCTATATTACAAAGATTGCATCACATATTAAGCTAATATAAAGTTATGCATTTATTCAACGTTGATATAAGAGGGGCAACGATTAAACAACTATATTATCTATGTACGTATGTATTATACCATTTCCTGGATATATGTCCTTATGAAATATACTGGAAGATACGATGCGACGGGTGTCAGATATGTGCTATTAATTATAAGTTATGGTCAATTTAAATTCCATACTCGGTCAACAAGTCCGTCGTATAAATACAGGATAAAATATTACAGAGATTGCAGTACAAATGAAATTAATATAACGTTATATAATTGCTGAAAATTCATCTGGAAATTTAATGTGTGTTTTATATCTGTTTTATACGTAACTTTCGAATGCGTTTATTTATTTATTTATTTATTTATTTATTTATTTATTTATTTATTCGTGGCTATGTACACACGTCGCGCGTAAGATCCGCTTCTTATCTTCGTTTAATACATTTATGCAGTAATACTATCCCCGCAAAATAATATAATGCAAGAAAGTAAAGTTTAATTAACTTCTAGAATATGAAATGGTCATACATGTATCTGAAGACTGTCACTAACTCAATAACATATCCCTCAATTCACCATCATTCCTTCATAAGTCGTAATTACTTCGAAGATAACGTCCTATTTACATAACAATATGTGCCCCAGTAAATCATTATCGCCTGCTTCCTTGAAATTACCACATTAGAATAGTTTACACTTCATTGACTAATTTTAAAGATCCCTTAACGCCACAGAAAAATCCAGTTCAAATGTAGTACGCATAATATGGCTTCATCCAAGAATTCAACAAAAAATACTTTGAAATATGTATGTTTACATCTACTCGGCGACACATTAAGAATATTTAAACATGGTTTTATTCATAAGAACTTCCTTCCTGAACTGCAATTTCTTAACCGTATAAGATTTAGAAGACTTAATCGTCCCTTTGACCAAAATAAAATTACGGAAATATTACAAAAACCATTCATTTCTGCAGGATCCTAGCAGGATCTCTTCCACGTTTCTTCAAATCTCGGTATGTTCTGCCTTTGTTGATGTAGGAAATAAATACATATATTGCAAGTGCAATCTAAATTCATGAAAAAGAAATTAAACTACAAAGTAAATAAAGAGAAGTAACGTACTTGCCGTTCTGTTGGGCTCATCTTTCGGGATCAGGTGATGATATGCGCTCGTTCCCGTGCCAATTTAGTTATCTACATTATCATTGGAATGAAGGGAGCGTGGATGAGGTTTTTCCCTGGTCATTGAAACAGCGAACTAGGGGCCGATGACCTCAGATGTTAGGCCTCCTTGAACAACAAGCATCATCATCATCATCATCATCATCATCATTTTGAAGGCGTACACTTCTCTTCCCTCGTTGACACTCTGTAACTGAAGGAACTGAGTCACAATCATGGTTCACAATACATAATATTACTGCATACGAATGGAAAAGGAATACTCCCCTGTCAGCTAGTAAAATAGAGCAAGCATGTGCGTAATCGCTGTTCCACACGCTTTTCTACGTCATAAATTCTTCTGTTATAATTATATAGTTGCATACAAGCAATCTATCGCATTCAAAATCACTTTGTTCAACATGTTCCCAAGCCTCGGGACGCCAGTTTAAAAATGACCTGACGCTCACTTACGAGTAGGCCCTATCCACAGAACTCAGTAGACCAGTAACTCAGTAGATATTATTCCTTACCCTTCTCAAAAGACAGTGACAAAATTAACAAAGGATGCTCCCGTAGATTTAGCTTCATCCAGCGTCAACGTCATGATGGGATTCTTCCTTGTAGTCGCTTTCTGACATCATCTGGTGTGGAAAGTTCGTTGTTACTATCAAAATTTCATGAATTACTCCAACTCTGTTAATCCTTATCCGCCCCTATTTAGTCGTCTATTCATCCACGACGTAGGCCTAACAGCTTCATATATAAAACTCCAACGTTTCTTCTCCGCTGTGATAGCCCTCTCTCTTAATTGTAATCAAGCCCCTCATAACAAGCAGTTAAGCCTGAAGTTTCACATTGTCCATCCTTATCAGAATTGTTAATATCATTGTTGGCTTTCTTAATTCAAAATCTTCTGTCTAAGTATACTGGGATTTAAATAGATCGAATTGTCAAAGACTGTGCTGGTAGTATTACATTATTCCTTGGTCCTCAATTTCTTACATAAAATCGCCAACTTTTAGCTGTGTTTCTGGACCTCAAATGAAATGCGGAAATGGGCTCAGTATGTATGGTTACGTACGGTATACGCACTTTTATTGTGGAATTGCATGAAGCTTCAGTACTAACTGGAATGAAGGGAGCGTGGATGAGGATTTTTCCCCGTCATCGAGACTGCTAACTAGGGGGCCGATGACCTTAGATATTTGGCCCTTTTAAACAACAAGCATCATCATCATCATCATCATCATCATTAGACTGCCAACTAATGTATCAGTCTATTATGGAAAGGTGTGTAGTGTAGTACAATGCATTTATGGGGGTGGTGTTGATTTTGGTGATTTCGAAATTGATACAAATATACATTATTTCTACTTTTAAATATGTTTCAGACGACTAAAAGCAATGCGCCCATTTTATCATGTTCAGTGAAAATTACAGATGTGTTCAACTGGACACAGTAGTGTTCTGTATGAATTATTTATGGTTACCAGTGATCTTATCGAGAAGTTTTAGAGTTCAAAAAGTTCAGCGCGGTTATGTCATTACACACAGCATGGTTGAAAATTAACCAAACGTTTGAAATATGTTGACTATGAAATCTAAAGCATACCTAAAAGTAGAAAAAATGTTACGCGTGATCAATTTTTCCATTACAAACATATTTTCTCTAAATGTGGTAACCAATTCAAACTTTATAAGTGAATACAATTAAATCTACAGTCATAGGAAAAAGTATTCGTACACTTAATACTGAAACAAAAAATACTTCATTTAGTACACTTATTGCCATGTACGTTGTATAACATAAATAGGTTAGCTTTCTGTACACTATGTAAAGACATATACACCATAAAACATACAATTGATGGACGTCCCTGCCATTAATACATAAATAAATGAAAATGCCTTGATTTCATACTCATAAAAAGTATTCGTACAGTCCGGTTTTACTTTCATTCCCCACTGATTTTAGTGCGTATTTAGTATTTGTTGGCAATCCTTTTGATTTTACAATGGCCTCAAGCCGCCTAGGCATTGAATGAACTAGCTTGGGGGTGAAGGTGGGGGCAATCTTATCCCATTCTTCCAAGAGAGCCATTTTCAATGCTGGCTTTGATGAAATATTTCTTGTGCCCAGTCTCTCTTTACGATAAGCCCGTACATCTTCAATCGGATTCAGATTCGGGGATTGGGGGGGGGGGGGGGTGTTATCATATATGTGGGTGTGTTTTATAAAATCCACAGTCGTGTATCCAGGACCGTACGGTTTGGATCATTATCCTGTATGATTACATAATCACCCAGAAGTCCCATTTTTTCGGCACTAGATACTAGACGTTTCTTCAAAACTTCAATACAATATTTACGGTCCACCTTTCCATCCATGAATTCTAAGGAACCTACTTCAGCTGAGCCCATGCACCCCCAAGCCATTAAACAACCTCCACCATGCTTCACTGAAGGAAGCAGATTTTTTTCTTCGAGTTCTGTGTTCTTTTTCCTCCGCCCCTTTTTGCAATGTTCTTGAAAAATAGTGAATTATTTATTCATCCGTAAATATAACTGGATACCATAATGCTAGAGAAGCATTTTTGTAGTCTGTAGCATATTGTAGTCTTTTCTTCCTGTTTGCTGGGGTAATTAAAGGTTTTCGCCTGGTATTTCTACAATGATAGTCATTCGTATATAAAACCTTTTGAATTGTGGAAGCACAGATATGAAGTTTTAAATCATTTCCTAGTTCAGACCTCAGTTTTGCAGCACTGTTTCTAGGAGTTTTCTTAAGTTTCCTGAGGATTAGTCTTCTAGTTCGATCGTCTAGTTTGCATGGACGTCCACATCTACGTGCATTTTTGAAAGATTTTCTCCCACCATACCTGTCAATAATTCCCTGAATTGTAGATCTTGGTCTCTTCACAAATTTAGATATTTCCGAGAGAGATTTACAGAAATTATGAGCCCGAATTATAATCATTCTCCCTTCTTCTGTTGTTTCTTTCATTCTGCCTCCCATCTTACTGATAGACTGTATCACTTGTTGTTTACAACGATTGAAGCACAACAGACTTGGTAAAAGACGTAACCTTTACTGCTTACCTGCGTTGCAAGTGATGTCATCAAGGTTTTTGATCTGAAGATTTTCCACCTGTACGAATACTTTTTATGCATCTATATTTCGAAATTATTGGATGATATGCTTGTTAAAACAAACATTTCCAAAGTACTATTGTTATTTCAGGTACATATTCATAGTCATGTTTCGTGAAATACCGAAATATAGGAAAGTGGTGAAATTTCTAGCGGCCTATGGACAATGCGTCAATTACAAACGACAAAATTACTTAACGTTTAAGGTGTACGTATACTTTTTCCCATGACTGTACGTCATATCGCATTTGGTATTCGCAGCAATCCCGATGGAAAATCGAGACCGTCGAATACTTACCGACAATATTGTTTCATTATGTCATGGTCGGTCGAATTAGAAGCAAATGTTCATAGGTTGCAAATAACAGTCTGAATTTCGTTTACGGGCTGAGATTATCAGCACTGCGTTCCAAATATATGGAAATACCAGACATCTTAAACCAAATATTTCGTAGCAAAATAACAGTGGAAATTTCTTTTTAATTTTAAGATGCATATACGATACAACTACGTTCCCTGCCTTTTATTAGTGGTTACTTTTAATTTGCGTGAGACATTTTTGTCGCTTCACTCTTATCACTTAAAAACCTTCGGTTATAGATAAAGATTTTCATAATGGAGAGTTTGATTGCGGATAACCAGTATTTCTACTTTTATGTTATAGATTTCAAAGTCAGCTTTAACAGCCAATTTATATTCACGCAAAGTCAGTGCTATTGTAATATCTGTGGGAGTGCAACGGTATTGCTTTGATCGAGAATGGGAAATAATTACTCTGGGACTTGAAATTATTACTGTCACTGCATTTACATGGAGTCCGTGTATGCGTGTGTGGGGGTGGGAGGTGGAGTGAGATCAGCTCATAGGGTAGCTGCTGTCAACATTCAAGCGTCGAATTGCCGAACGTGAGCAGTTTTCCAGTCCTGTCGCGGAGTGAATACAATCGCCCGAATACGAAGACTTGAGTGTCGACTGAATCGAAAGTCTGCTATGTTAGATGTCGGTAAGAATTTCTTCGTTGAACAGTCATTTAGTCGTGTATGGTAAACGGTTGACTAGACAGTTTGTTGTGAAGCATGGTCCCAGAAGGAGTTGATCGGTTGACTAGACACACAAAATTGAAATGGGCAAAAAACCGATACTTTGTTGTGAAGCATATTCCCAAAAGGAGTTGAACTGCTCGAGAGTTTCTCAAATGCTGCAGTTTAACCGTCGTCTCCTTGTAGTTTTCAATAGTTGAACAGATACAGTTAAGTATCCGACTCAAGTGCGACCAGTATCCAGTATTCGGGAGATCTGTTGGCAGCCCTGAAGATGGTTTTCCGTGGTTTCCCATTTTCACACCAGGCAAATGCTGGGGCTGTACCTTACTTAGGCCACGGCCGCTTCCTTCCAATTCCTAGTTCTTTCCTATCCCATCGTCGCAGTAAGACCTATGTGTGTCGGTGCGACGTATGAAAACAAATTGAAAAAAGGTATCCAACAGTTGAATAGCTGTAAACAGTTTGTCCAGTCGTGAAACAGGTTAGTTCTTCAGTAATGGAAACTGATGCCAGTGGTTTACTGGTACGTTAAAGATAACATTAGAAATTGAATTATAGCACACTTCAGATCATGAATTAAAAGGAAGTTAAATAGTCAATATGTAAAAGCATTTCTCCGACGTCTTCTAATTGAGATTCTTATATCCGTTATAAAATACAATGAAAATGAAAATCCACAGCCTGCTTCCAGTCATTTGACCGGGTCTGGGATGGAATGAACGTAGTCCCCAGCGAGCGGCGAGGATAGGAATTGTGCCCGCTGCCGAAACCTGTCGCACTCCTCTGAGACAATGATTAATGACTGACAGATGAAGTGAAATGATATTGGAGTATGTTGCTGGAATGAAAGATGAGAGGGAAAACCGGAGTACGCGGAGAAAAACCTGTCCCGCACTGGTCCAGCACAAATCTCACATGGAGTGACCGGGTTAGGCTCATTCTTATAAAACAGAAATGTTGGAAATTCGTATTCCAGTCCAATCGCAGATTTAACTGCGTATGGTTAATTCCTCTGGCTTGGGAACTGGGTGTTTGTGATAATCTTTTTTTCAGTTGCATACAACATGCTGCCAATCATGACAGAAACACGCAATCCTTGTACTTAAGGTTCGTGTTAGAAAGGGCGGCCGGTCGTAAAGTTGGGCTCAATCTACATCGAAGTGTTCAACCTTGTACATACACGTTGTTCCTAACTCCTCTAAATTTACGCGCAGTATGGTGGCAGGACACGATGACAATGTCTAAAAGTAGAATGTCAGTAAATAATTATTTCAGTCTTACTATTCTTCTTTTTTTCTTCCTTTCCTCAGTTGCTTGGGGTCGACACTACATGTGAATTAAGCTCAATTTTACGGTTTTATGCGTTTTCTGGTGCATTCAATATTGCGTTTTTCTGTGATGGTTGCTAGTATGGCGTATTTTCTGTAAATAAAGGGATGTGTATTAAGGTGAACACAAAAACTCTGTTCCCGAATCAGAAGAATTAACCAGATACGGCTAAAATCCCTGGTCCGGTTCGGAATAGAATCCGGAGCCCTCTGAACCAAAGATCAGTACGTTTATGATTCATCCAAGGGGCCGGATAATACTTTCAGTCTTACTTTTTTGTTATCTAAATAAAATTAAGTGTTTTGTCGTTATTCAGGGTCAGTTGGTAACATTTTAGCTTGTTTATTCAAAATAAATTTGTAGTCGGCAGCAGTCCCGTTATTGGAATGTTGAAATAGCTGCTGTACTGGATGTGGTAGTACTTCAAATTGACTATTCACGCGTGGTTTTAATCATGAACCAGTTAGCGCGTCACTTTTAGTCACCTTGCCATTGTCCGACTCGTTGGCTGAATGGTCAGCGTACTGGCCTTCGGTTCGATTCCCGACCGGGTCGGAGATTTTAACCTTAATTGGTTAATTCCAATGGCTCGGGGGCTGGACGTGTGTGGCATATTCAACATTAGAAATCATCCTAGGTAGGGCCCTCATCTTCACAGACATGCAGGTCTCCTAATAGGCCGTCTACTAAATAAAGACTTGCACCAGGCCTCTCCAGAGGCCACACGCCATTATTATTGTACCTTGCCATTGAAATCACATAAAGCTCAGAAAGATTTAATTAAGACTTAATGGTGAGTGTAACTATGGAGTGTTGCAGATTTTATCTCTTGGTTTCTGATTCTATATTTTACAATTTAAAATTTGAGAGTACCGGGCGAGTTGGCCATGCGGTCAGAGGCGCGCGGCTGTGAGCTTGCATCCGGGATATAGTGGGTTCGAATCCCATTGTCGGCAGCCCTGAAGATGGTTTTCCGTGGTTTCCCATTTTCACACCAGGCAGATGCTGGGGCTGTACCTTAATTAAGGCCACGGCCGCTTCCTTCCAACTCCAAGGCCTTTCCCATCCAATCGTCGCCATAAGACCTATCTGTGTCGGTGCGACCTAAAGCCAATAGCAAAAATAAATGAGAGTTTTAAGAATTCTTGAAATTATAAAGTTTAAGTATTAGATTAGAATGTACTTGTAAATTTCATTCTGTATGATTTTAGTTTGTCACGAAATCGCTGAAGATATTTTTTGACACAACTGTGATGATCTGTACTTTCGGTCAAGCTATTTGATATTTCATATCCCCTGTTACTGTAATGTCTTTCTATGAGCTGGCTGTATAGCACACCTGATAGAACGGATGTTCCATATGCCGAGGTTTTGGTCACGCGAATCACCATAGAGGAGGTTGGCATTTAAAGGTTCCTAAATGCGAAAAACCTGTGTCAGCAGATTTACTTTCATATCAAAAATTACTTTCTAAGACAAATTTCTAGTTGTCTCAGACTGTCATTAGTTGAACTGACGTTCGTTGACTATCATTCAATATCATTTTCCTTTGGACGTATATGTCGCTATATCACAGAAGCGCCTGGGCCTATTATGTCAGATCATAAGCAGTCCCCTCATGAATACGATTAGTTTCCTATTTTATACCCTGAATTATAGAGCATTTCACTGCCACTTGATGAAACGCTGTCTGTTGTTAGCTGTCATTGTTAGAAGCGGTTAAAATGATAAGCATTAGAATGTTATATAAATAGATTTCTTACAATTTTCTCGTTATCAGCCAGCCATTCCTGGACACTTCCTTTTTTAATTCTGGAAGTTATTAAACGTAGTAGCATAACGTTTACCATACTCAATTCAAAGTTAGTGTTATTCTTATGTTAAGAGTACTCCATGTTTATGAGTTTCTTATAATATGGATTTGATGGTTAATAGTATACACCAGGCTTGGCCTGCCTGTTTTCGATTATGAAACATAGGAACTTGTGGCCTCTGGCTTGGCTGGTAATCTTGATGATGACCAGGAGTTAGATGAGACATTGCGAGTGTATGTGGAAAATGTTCCGATGTGTAGTTTTGTATGCAAATTATTCTTCCCTCTTTCATGTTGATAATGACAATGATTTGAAGGGGTTACATAAAGCGAATCATGCCAAAGAAAGCCATTTTAGAAGAGGGGCAGAAAATAATGTTGCTTGGTTGGAATAATAATTCTTGTTGGCACGTATGCCAATCGGCTATGGGAGGTACTTTCCATGCTTGAAGTCTATAATCTTAGTTTGGATATGATAGCAGATCATTACAGATGTAGCCAATAGCGCAGAACCAGGATTGTTTACTGGTTAGTTAGCTTGGCTTCAAGTCGTCCAGCCCATATTCTATGATTTAGCCCTGCGGTCAAGTATTTAGCTCTCTTTCTAACAGCCACCATTTCGATTGTTCACGCCCATCTTTGGTAGTTTGATAGTTACAAAAGTTAAATAATAAAAAAGAGAAATATTAAAAACATCTCGTGCATGTAAATTTAAAACTAGTCTAGCAAGAATACTTTTTGAAATTGTGATTGGTAGTACTGCTCTCCATTTATAAGGAATCTGGTTTCTAAATTAGATGTTTTGTATCCCCGCCAGGTTCGTAATTACATTAATACCGATTCTTTTTTCCAAAGACAATTGCAGCGTCCGTATCGAAAGTGCCGTCATTAAATGTTGGGTTGGACTCGCATCCCAGGCAAGGGCAAGCATATAAGTAAGATTAAAAGATCTCTCGTTATAAAAACAAAACTATTGGTATAAAAGCAAAAGAAAAGGGTTATTGTGCAAAAAGAAGTGAAAGAGTGGAAATTTAACTTGGGGATAAAAGGGATGCGGGAAAGAATCTTGTAAGGCTTTGAGGTTATTGGTGGGTTGGCAATCGCCTTAGGCCCATTCTCATTACCATATCTGATCCCTTGTTCTATTTTCTTTCTGTATTTAGTTGATTTGCAATGGCGCCCAAGAAAGTTGAGGAACCTGAGAGGAAGCCTTTGATTGGTCGAGTAGGAACCAATCTGAAAGTGGGAATCGTCGGCATCCCTAACGTCGGCAAGTCTACGTTCTTCAATGTACTGACCAAGAGCCAAGCTGCAGCGGAGAACTTCCCCTTTTGTACCATCGATCCCAATGAAAATAAGTACCTTTTCCCTTTTTAGACTAGGGGTAATTGGTAACAAATCTTGCATGATCTGATAAAGACTGTATTAAACACCGTATGTGTATTCATTACAAGTGCGAAACTGATCATCTAATGTGTTGCACGTTCCACTATGGTACATTACTAAGGCTTCATTTGTTACCAATAACCTCTCTTTTTAAGTAAATTATAGAATGATTTAATAATAGTAATATAAGAGATGATGTGTCATATCAGTGTTCTGTGTGATTTGTAACTTTAACATCCCCATGACCCTTCAGTTCCCCTTCCGTACTGCTTTTTATACGACGCTACACCTCCTGCTTGATTTTTTTTACGTAAATTATGTAGGTGCAGCTTTGCCATGGGTATGTGATCTTGGACTTGATATTTGCGGTCACGCGAACCCGGAACAAAAGGTGGATTAAGTTCTACTCATCTTCTTGATGGTCCGACTCCATGGCTGAGTAGTCAACGGCTTAGCGTTTTGTCCTCCAGTCCCCGGGTTCGATTCCCTGCTGGGTTGAGGGATTTTAATCATAAGCAGCTATTTCTTTGACTCGGGAACTGGGTATTTGTACTGTTCCTAACATACGTGCAACTCATACATCATATACAACAGAATCCTTCACCCCTTTAAAAACACGCCGTTTCCCCTACACGGCAGATGCCGTCGACCCTCATAGGAAGGCCCATCTTATATGGGCTGCACCAGACTAGCAATAGCCACACGAAATTATTTTCATCACCATAATCAACATAATCATCATCATTATCATCATCATAATTATCTAGTAGGTGTAGGTAAGTCTCACATCTCTTCTTGTTTCATTAATTTGGACGATAAATTCTTGGATTCCGTTAAGTTATTTCATTTTCCGAGTGATGGTAGTTGCATCCACTACCATAATGTAATGGAGTTTCACACTGTTCGGAGGTTGGAGTTTCAAATCCAGGAAATAATTGCGTTAATCGTGTTATTCAATAATAATAATAATAATAATAATAATAATAATAATAATAATAATAATAATAATGTGCATGTTTTGTTAGTCCAACTCATTGGCTGAATGGTCAGTGTTGAGGCCTTCAGTTCAGAGGGTCCCAGGTTCGATACCCGACCGCGTCGGGGATTTTAATCGCGTCTGATTGATTCTTCTGGCTCGGAGACTGGGTGTTTGTGTTTGTCCCAACACCTTCCTCTTCATATTCAGACAACACACTTCACTACCAACCACCACAGAAACACGCACTAGTGATTACATCCCTCCATATAGGGTTGGCATCAGGAACGGCATGTCAAATCCACATGTGCGACACAGTTCGCACCCGCAACCCCACAGATGTAGGATAAGCGGTAGAATAAGAATAAGTTAATATTTTGTTAATGTTACCTTAGTCCCACTAACTTTTCTGAGGTTCTTCGAGTTGCTCTGATGACAGTTTTATTCTACAGCTGTTCAACGTGCTAGTAAATATACCGACACGAGACTAACGTTTTTGAGTACCTCCATATACCAGCAGACTGAGCAGTGATTGAACCTGCTACCTTGGCAGAGAAGGCTAGCGCTCTACCTTCTGAGGCACTCACCTAGCCAGTAAAATATTAGAACGGTACCTTATTTCTAGTCTTCTTCTATTACAGCTTTCTCGCCGTTCTTGGTGAGGTTGCGGGTGCGAACTATGTCCCACAAAATGTGGACTATTTCACGACCGGATGCCATTCTCGACACCAAACCTATGTGGAGGAATATAATTATTACTAGCAATTACCCGCGGCTTCGCTCGCGTGAATTTTGTAATTTGATCAAAGTAATCGTTCCTTGGCATAGTAGTCTACTAAGACATTATCTGAAAATCCCTAAAGTATAAAAACTCACCCAAAAATTGAATTTCATTTACCCCAGAAATTCTTTGTAAACCATGTTTGTGTTATTACCTTTTGGGGCTAAGACGACCATGCGTCATAGAACTGTACATGTGAGAAACAGTCTTCTCTTAAGTCGAAAAAATAAACACATATTCCTTTATTTTTAAAGGAGATTCCAAATACCTATTCCCACATCTGTAAGATCTTCAGTTTTTGTGATATACATAATTATCCCCATAAAAAGAATTCAACCCCTTGCTCAGTCCTTCCCCCACCCCACCTCCATCTAAGTGTAATTTCCGAAAACAAAAATACACGTTTCTTTATTTTAAAAGGATATTCCAAATACCAATTTTCACGTCTGTAACATCTTCAGTTTTTAAGATATAAGTATCCTCATAAAAATAATTCAACTATTTTTTCACTTCTTTTCATCCCCAGTTATGTGCCTTCTCCGAAAACAAAAAGGTACATGTTCCTGTATTTTCAAAAGACTTTCCAAATACCAAGTTCCTTGTCTCTAACATGGTAAGTATTTGACATATAAAGTAGATATACCGGTACTCATCTTAAAAATTCACCCGCTCTTCCAGTTCGTTTCAGCCCCTTAACTGGATTTTCCGAAAACAAAAACTACGTGTTTCATTATTTTTAAAGGAGATTCCAAATACCAGTTTTCATGTCTGTACGTCTGTAACACCTTCAGTTCTTGAGATAAATATATACTCATAAGAATAATTCAACTTCTTCTTCTTTTTCACTTCTTTCCACCCCTCTCCCGCCTTAAGGGGGCTTTCGGAAAACAAAAAGCACGCGTTCCTTTATTTTCAAAGGAAAATCAAAATACCAACTTTCATGTAACAGCTTCAGTTTTTAAGATAAAGTATCCTCATAAATGTATCTCAACTTCTTATGTACTTACTTTCAACCTCCCACCCCTTACGTCGATTTTCCGAAGAAAACAAATGCATCTTTCTTTATTTTTAAAGGAGATTCCAAATACTAATTTTCACGTCGGTAAAATCTTCAGTTTTTGAGATATACGTATCATCACAAAAGTAATTCAACTCCTTTTTACCCCCCCCCCCCCTCGCCCTCCTACCCGTTAAGTTGATTCCCCCTCCCCAAAAGTGCGTGTTTCTTTATTTTTAAAGGAGATTCCAAATACCAATATTTATGTCTTTATCATCTTAATTTTTGAGATATAAGTATCCTCATACAAAGAATTCTACTAATTTTTCAATTCATTCACTCCCCTTAAGTGGATTTTCCGAAGACAAAAGAGCACATGTTTCTTTACTTTGAAAGAAGATTCCAAATACAAATGTTCATGCCTCTAACATCTTCAGTTTTTGAGATATATGTATCCTCATAAAAAATAATTCAACTCCTCTTTCACCCCAGCCCGTTAAGTTGATCACCCTTTCCAAAAAATGAATGTTTCTTTATTCTTATAGGAGATTACAAATACAAATTTTCACGTGTGTAACCTTATGTTTTTGAGATATAAGTTTCTCCATAAAAATAATTAAATTTTTCACTCCCTTTCACCCTCCCCCCTTAAGTGAATTTTCCGAAAACAAAAAATACTTGTTTATTTATAACGGAGCTTCCAAATGCCAGTTATCATGACTGTAACATGTTCAGTTTTGAGGCTTATGTATCCTCATAAAAAGGAATTAAACTCCATTTTCACCACCCCTGCCCCCAAGTTGATTCCCCCCCCCCCAAATGCGTATTTCTTTATTTTTAAAGGAGATTCCAAAAACTAATTTTCACGTCTGCAACATCTTTAGTTTTTGAGATATAAGTATCCTCATACAAAGAATCCAACTAATTTTTCAATTAATTCACCCCCCTTAAGTGGATTTTCCAAAGACAAAAGATTACGTGTTTTTTTACTTTGAAAGAAAATTCCAAATACAAATTATCATGTCTGCAACATCTTCAGTTTTTGAGATAGAAGTACCTTTTTTTTTTTTTTGCTATTTGCTTTACGTCGCACCGATACAGATATGTCTTACGGCGACGATGGGATAGGAAAGGGCTAGGAATTGGAAGGAAGCGGCCGTGGCCTTAATTAAGGTACAGCTCCGGCATTTGCCTGGTGTGAAAATGGGAAACCACGGAAAACCATCTTCAGAGCTGCAGACAGTGGGGCTCGAACCCACTATCTCCCGATTACTGGATACTGGCTGCACTTAAGCGAGATAGAAGTATCCTCATGAAAAGAATTCAACTCCTTTTTCACTCCACCCCCGCCCGTTAAGTTGGTTTCGCCCACACAGAAAGTGTGTGTTTCTTTATTTTTAAAGGAAATCCCAAATAATTTAATGTTATTTGCTTTACGTCCCACTAACTACTTTTTACGGCTTTCGGAGACGCCGAGGTGCCGGAATTTGGTCCCGCAGGAGTTCTTCTACGTGCCAGTAAATCTACCGACACGAGGCTGACGTATTTGAGCACCTTCAGATACCACCGGACTGAGCGCTGTACCGTCTGAGCCACTCAGCCCGGCGATTTCAAATACCAATTTTCACGTCTGTAACCTTCAGTTTTTAGATAAAAGTTGCTCCAGAAAAATAATTCATTTTTTTACTTCCTTTCACTCTCCCCACTCAAGTGAATTTTCCAAAAACAAACAGTACCCGTTTCTTTAAAAAGAGCTTCCAAATACCAATAATCATGACTGTCACATCTTCAGTTTTTTTAGATACATGTATCCTCGTAAAAGGAATTCATCTCCTTTTTCATTCCCCCATACCAAGTTGATTCTCCCCCCTCCCAATGCGTGTTTCATTATTTTTAAAGGAGATTCCGAATATCAATTTTCACGTCTGCAACGTGTTGAGTTTTTGAGATATACTGTAGATATGCTAATTTTTAAATATTCACCCCTTTTTCATTTCTTCTTAAGTGGATTTTCCGAAAAAAAGTATGATTCTTTACTTGTACTGGAAATTACAAATACCAGCTTTCAAATCTGTAATATGTTACGTGTCTGACATAATTTGCAGACATAGTCTTTTTAAAAATTCACCTCGTTTGTCACTCCTGTTCACCTCCTATTCATCGGATTATCCAAAAACGCAAAAATACGTATTTCTTTATTTTCAAAGGAGATTCCAAATACCAATTTGCATGGCTGTAATATCTTCAGTTTTTGAGACATAAGTCTCCTCATAAAAGATGTTCAACACCTTTCCCCCTTTTTTTTACCCCCCTTAATGGGATTCTCCGAAAACAAAACAAAAGTGTTTCTTTATTTTTAAAGAAGATTCCAAACATCAATGTTCATGTCTTTAAACTGTTCAGTTTTCGAGATATTGATACACTCATTTTAAAAATTCACCACCCTTTTCACCCCCTTAGCGACGGAATATCCAAGAATCCTCCCTTAGCGAGCACCTACATTTTAATATGAATGTATCCCCAAAATTTCATTCCTTTATGTCCAGTAGTTTTGGTTCGGCGATGATTAATCATTCAGTCAGGACAAGTTATTTTATATAATTATATAGATTGAGTGTTTCTGTAGTGATTGTGTGTATGCGAAGAGATGTGCATTAAGATCAACACGAACACCCAGTCGCTGATCCAGAGGAAATTAACCATGCGTGGCTAAAATCCCGTCGGGACCGTCTGAACCAAAGTCCACTGCACTGACCATTCAGCCAAGTACATTTTAGGATACCACGATGGTCTGGTGGATGAGAAATTTGCTTCTCGAATGGTAGGGCGTATAGGAAATGTTTCGTCTCGATTCCCACCTCTGAGCTGGCTTCTGGTCGCCTTAGACAGACACCTACGGAAATGAATATTAAAGTTTTTGTTTTTGTTTTTTGTGAAACGTCCTCCGAGAGCACCTCTCATTTGAATGTGTTAAAATAAGTACTCCTGCAAATTTCTCGCTGTTCTCTTGACTAGAAGGTAAACGTAACCTACTCTTACACACAGTGATACAGATATACGAGCAACACACATTATCTGATAACAGTAAGTACACAAGTCTGGTGACCATATTGTCTCTGACCTCTAAAGGTAGCAACCATATTAGGAGAGTTCTTTCCAATACGATGTCTGATTGTCATATCACTTTGAAGACAGGCTGAGTAGCTCAGACGGTAGAACGCCGGCGTTCTGAGTTCAAGTTAAGCGGGTTCGATGCCGGCTCAGTCCGGTTGTATTTGAGGGTAGGCTACTCAAATACGTCAACTTCATGTCGGTAGATTTACGGGCACATAAAAAGAACTCCAGCGAGACAAAATTCCGGTGCCTCCGCGTCTCCGAAAACCGCAAAAATAGTTAGTGGGAAGTAAAACCATTATCATTATTATTATTATTATTATTATTATTATTATTATTATTCACTTTGAAAAACTGGTACCCGCCTGGTGGTCAAGATCGTGTCAAGTCTATATGCCAGGAGTGACCGAGGACATGTTCGGCTCGCCACGTGCAGGTCTTTCTTTGATTTGACTCCCGTAGGCGACCTACGCGTCGTGATGAGGATGAAATGATGAAGACACATACTCAGCCTTCGTGACAGCGAAATTAACCATTTGATGGTTAAAATTCAGACCCTGCCGGGAATCGCACCCGGGACTCCTTTGACCAAAGGCCAACACGCTAACCATTTAGCCATGGAGCCGGTTAGCCGGTTCGAGTCCCGTTGATCGAAAAAGAAATTCACCGTCAGAATGTTGGCCGGCAGGATAGGAGAGGTGATGGTATACAATTTCTGATCTCTAGAATGCTTACCAAAAGCCTGGATTCAGTTCCAAACCTCTCCGCAGTATTCATGTGTAGTGGGGATATGATGCTGTTGATGGTCATTCGTCCTTCGAATGGGGATGTTAAGCCATGAGTAGACCCCTCGGCGCTATTCGACAGAAGTAGGCTATGTGCCGACACCGGGTTTCATCCTCTCCCTTCCTGCCTTCGTATATCACGTCATTTATTTCATCTCATTAATTCCTCTGGTGAGGGTGACATCAGGAAAGGCATCCGGTTGCAAAATCTCGCTACGAAGGTTCATTTAACTTTATACCCGACCCCGTAAAGAAACGGGACAAGGGTTCGACATACACTTTGAAAATCTAGTGCAATCGTATCACTTTCACCGCGTCTACAGTGGTTCCTTTCATCGTAGACAAAATCATATACCCAGTCCCCGAACCCGGGATAATTCACATTCAGAATTGTTTTTGAGGATGCCATTACTAAAATACGAACAAAAATTGTTCTGTATAAAAGGCTTACGCACTAAAATGCCATTCCCGTACAATATGCAAAATGCACCGAACTACTGAAACATGAAATTGTTACGCACCTGGTTAGCTGGAGTTTGGTGATCCCATGGTGCGCAGGAAAGACAAATTCTAAAGTCAGGCTGCGATATATATCATCCACTCACTTATATGACTGTCAGTAGTCTGACTGAAAGCTACCTGGCCTGTCGTTGCCCCCACCACGTTACTCATAGGGCAGTGGCGGCTTGAATGGTTTGCTGTGGCATAAGAAACCCCTCACCAGTTAAGTGTTAAGGCAAATATTATTATTATTATTATTATTATTATTATTATTATTATTATTATTATTATTATTATTATTAGGATGTGATGAGGTCCACAATTCACACCTTACCAGTCATCGTTTCTTCCTGACAATTCTTTTTAAATTAGGTGGTGGACGTTTTCTGGTATTGTTTTGTTTGCCCATTAATTATTTTTGAATTGTCCGACTCTTAAGCTGAATGGTCGCGTAGAGCCCTTCGGTTCAGAGGGTCCCGGATTTTATTTCCGGCCGAGATGGGGATTTTAGCCGCTTCTGCGGAATTACTCGGCTCGGAGGCTGGGTGGTTGGTTTCGTCTTAATGCGCATCACACTAATGACCACCACAGAAACACGCAATAGTGAATATATCCCACCGTACAGGATTGGCATACAGTCGTAAAGCTAGGCTGAATCCACATCTTGTGTCGACCTCAATCAACTGGGAATAATAATAAGAAGACGATTTGATTTAGTGTCGGTGACAATAATACTCGTTCCACCGGAATAGCTTCTTGTGCAGTTATCACGGTTCAGATTTTTCAAAGGTTTTAATCAGCCTAGCGACTCAGTTAGTCCTACATCGTCAAGGATGTTTAAACATTGACTCTGAGCTTGCTTTTTTCGAAGAAAATACTCGATATCATATAGATAATCATATAGGTGTCACTACAAACAAGTCGGAGCGTAATATTGATATCCAGAAGGAGAAACTTTGACTTAGTAATGTTAAAATTCTGGATTCTGCAAGATATCCAAAATTAAGTAAAACTGAACACGGTCAGTATTTAGAATGATGGCCTGGTGATTTTTCTGTTTACTAGGAGTTTCATGTCGCGCTAACGTGTGTAGGTTTTTTTTAGACGACCATTGTATGGGAAAATGCTAGCACCGGGAAGGAAGCGGCCATGGCTTTAATTAAGATGCAGATTCGACATTTGCCTGATATGAAAATGAGAAGCCACGAAAAGCAATCTTTAAGACTCCTGGCGGTCGAGTTCTAACCTACCATTTCCCGAATGCAATCGTTCAGTGGCACGACCCGTAATGAGTTACCAACTCGGCTGGTTTTTGAAAGTTGTTGGCTTTGGAGTTAAAAGGAAGTACCGCAAGTATATTACGGTTTAGAATTTCGGGATCGTCAAATACACACTCTTTGGGCTAATTTCTTGGATAATTATTGTCAAATTAATGTAGATATCTCCGTGTGTAAGATAGAAGTCAAGAGTTTTGGTAAGAAGCCTAGTTACTTTTTTGTCACTGCAGTTTAAACTGTTACAGTATATACAACTAGCAAGATACCCGTGCTTCGCTACGGTATTATACTGAAATTTATAATTGAATGCTTAACATTTTATATATAATCCGCCAAAATTCGCGATCTGACGGCAGAGTTTCTCCGATTTTATCGATCTTTCTTTCTAGCAATCGATTTCATACTTCCCGCGCTAGCTCCAGGTATTCCGCCCGGTCAGTTGGGTCCTTAATCTTTGTCATCGTTTCTTATAAGCATTTTTAATATGGATCAAATCCTTGAGGAGATCCGGCGTGGTGTCGTCTTGGGTCCCATGGTGGTACTGATGCCGCGGCCGGACTGCATTCGTAGTCATTACAGGGTCAGTACCCGTTCCCAGCGCGGGCCGCACATTTTGACGACGGTCCAGAGACTTATTATTAGGGTGGGTGATATTAGTTGAATTTAGGTTATTATTATTATTATTATCATTATTATTATTATTATTATTATTATTATTATTATTGTTGTTGTTGTTGTTGTTGTTGTTCCGGACGCCGCAGCAAGATGCAAGACCGTTACTTGGCGGTAAATGACGTCTGCTGCCATTGTCATTGTTGACAATGTGACCGGCACCATTGTCGCGCGTAGGCAAGTGCGCGGGATTTCTGGCGATACGAATGATATACTTCCGTGAATTATTGACCTTATAATAGAGGTGAACAATTGCACGGTCAATATCATTCCTATCGCTTATTTCAAATGTGTTTACATTTTTATTTATGTGCCAGAGAATCTACTGTAATCTAACTGTAAGTTCTTCAAAGGAAACGATGGCTCTTGAAAACGAACTCAGAAAAGATTAAAAATTATCGGTTTATGATCAGAATCAAGTACATTATGAACAGTAAAATCAATTGGTCTCAATTCCTTTTCCACCCCACCGCCGTTAAGTTGATCCCCCCCCCCCTAAAAGAAGGCGTGTTTCTTTAATCTTGAAGGACATTCCAAATACCAATGTTCACGTCTGTTACCTTCAGTTTTGAGATATAAGTTACCCCATAAAAAGAATTCGATTTTTTTACTTCCTTTCACACCCCCCACACCCCCATTAAGTGAATTTTCCGTAAAAATACTTGTTTCTTTATTAGTAAAGGATCTTGTAAATACTAATTAACACGACTGTAACAACTTCAGTTTTTGAGATATTTGTCCTCATAAAAGGAATTCAACTCCTTTTCACCCCGCCCCCTCCTCCAGATTACTTTCCCCCCAAAATGCGTTTTTCTTTGTTTTTAAAGGAGATCCAAATACCAATTTTCACGTCTGTGACAACTTTAGTTTTTATTAGATGTAAGTATCCTCATACAATTAATTCAGTTAATTTTTCAAATCCTTCCATTTCTCCCCCCCCCCACTTCATAGGATTTTCCGAAATCAAAGGAACGCCTGTTTCTTTACTTTTAAATCAGATTCCATATACCAATTTTCACGTCTACAACATCTTTCGTTTTTGAGATAGTAGTACCTTCATATGCCTTTGCTGACGGGATGTAGTCTTCTGGTATGGGCTAGAATAAATTTGTTACTTTAATTGACCTGTCTCAGTCTCATCCATAGCTTTGACAATATGAGTGTGACGGAGGTATGAGCGATGTCAGTAATGCCATTCCTTATGCAGCCAGTCCCTGTTATGAATGGTGTGAATATATCGCTCATAGGGTCGGTTGGTGCTCGCATTTCAGTGGGCGTGGCACCTTCTAGCTCAGTGAGGAAAGCAACGGGAAACTACCTCACTCCTCACTTCCCTAGTATGCCTCTTCATTGACACCTAGGCTATCTATGACAGCTGTTGGTGGAGCTGTAGAGGATCCAACCAGCCTTCGGGCTGAATACCCAATATACACAGTACCTTCATACAAATAATTTAAATGATTGTTCAGTTCTACCCCCACTCCCCTTTAAGTTGATTTCCGAATACAAAAAATACGTATTTGTTTATTTTTAAAGGGGATTCCAGATACCAAATTTCACGTCTGTAACATCTTTAGTTTTTGATATATCAGTATCCTATCAAAAATAATGCAACCCCATTTTCAGTCATTTACCCCCCCCCCCCCCCCTACACACACAAGTAGTTTTTCCGAAAACAAAAAATGCATGTTTCCTTATTTTAATACAGATAAAAATACCATTTTTCACTTCTGCACCATGTTAACTTTTTGAGATATACTGTAGACATGCTAATTTTAAAATGTCACCCCCTTTTTAGTTCCCCTTAAATGGAGTTTCCGAAAACAAATCACCTATGTTTCATTACTTTTTGCAGGAGATTCAAATACCAATTTTTACGTCTGTAACATTTTACGTTTCTGAGATATATTGTAGCTATAGTTTTTCAAAAAATTCACCCCATTTTTCACTCCTGTTTAATCCTCATTAATCGGATTTTCCGAAAACAAGAACATACGTGTTTCTTTAGTTTTAAAGGAGATTCCAAATACCAATTTTCAGGTGTGTAATATTTTCTGTTTCTGAGATATAAGTATCCTCATTAAAGGCATTCAACCCCTTTTTCACCCCTCCTATTGGGATTTTCTGAAAACGAAAAAAGTACGTGTTTCTTTATTTTTAAAGGAGATTCTAAATACCAATTTTTACATTTGTAAACTTTTAAACGTTTTGAGATATAGATGCACTCATTTTAAAAGTCCACCCTCCCCCCTTTTTACCCCCTTAGAGACGGAATATCCTAAAATCCTCCCTTAGCGAGCACCTACATTGTAATATAAATATGTCCTCAAAATTTAATTTCGTTATGTCCAATAGTTTTGGCTCCGCGATGATAGAATCAGTCAGTGAGGACATGTTCTTTTATATGTATGTAGATAATGCAATATAATTGTAATATGGCAACCAGCGTCCGAAGTGAAATGTTATAAAGGCTATATATCTTAAAGTCAGAGATAAACAGTCTTAAGTGACATTTCACTAACTTTAGGAAAGCAGAAATAAGCTGTTAAGGCGCACATTGTCTGGCTCCATGGCTAAATGGTTAGCGTGCTGGCCTTTGGCTGCAGGAGTCCCGGGTTCGATTCCCGGCAGGGTCGGGAATTTTAACCATAATTGGTTAATTCCGCTGGCACTGGGGCTGGGTGTATGTGTCGTCTTCATCATCATTTCATCCTCATCACGACGCGCGGGTCGCCTACGGGCGTCAAATCAAAAGACCTGCATCTGGCGAGCCGAACTTGTCTTCGGACACTCCCGGCACTAAAAGCCATACGCCATTCCATTTCAAGGCGCACATTTTGCTACCCTTAAGGCAGGTCGAATCGACAGTGCTGGCCATAGTAAACTATCGTAAGAGCCAATACGATAATGAGTCGGGGGGATGGCATAATATTGAACTGTTCTATGATCACTTACCGTTGTTCATCGCTTGGTGGGCCGATGACCTTCGATGTTAGGCCCCTTAAAACAACAAGCATCATCGCTTGGTTCTCCTTGCACATACGATAGTATCACATAGCTTATCTTCATTCCAGCGAAACATACAATAGTGCTCCCATAATAAGACACGACCAAAACACGTCGCTGCTATGAAAACTTTAAAATGGTCGTTTTTGAATTTAAGATAGTTTACTTCAGACGTGCAGGTATGACGTTTAGTACTTTATCTCTGTGGCCCGGCTCCTTGGCTGAATGGTCAGCGTTGAGGCCGTCGGTTCAGAGGGTCTCGGGTTCGATTCCCAGCCGTGTTGGAGATTTTAATCGCGTCTGATTAATTAATCTGGCTCGCCGACCTATTGTGCTTGTCCCAAAACTCTCCTCTTCATTTTCATACAACACAACACACCACACTACCAACCACCACAGGAACACGCAGTACTGATTACCGCTTTCCACCTACGGTTGGCGTCAGGAAGGGCATCCGGACGTAAAATAGGGCCAAGCCCACATGTGCGATACAGTTTGCATCCGCGATCCTACAAGTGTGGGAAAAGCGGAATAATAGTAATAATAAGAAGAAGAATAAGGTACCTCTGTGGAGGAATTTGAAATTGTGAACTGCACTTTGTGTGTTCTGACTACGTTAAAAATCATTAATCTGTATCAAAACATTAGCATCTTCTGAAATATTAAGAGATACATCCTGTCGCTGATGAATCCAGAAATGATGTATATGTGTATTGGTTCGTAACTGGCAATAACAGTAGTCTTTATTTGGAGAGAATTTGTGTTCTTAATTTACGAGTATAAAACAATGATGGTGTGGGTATGAAATTAACTCAAGTGATCAAAGCTAAAATCGTGCTCACTTCATAACTGGAAGTATGAGGATCGATTGTTTGTCAGATTGAAGGAAGATAATTATTCTTATGAATTTATTTAATTGCAAAGGAAAATTATAAAGTAAATACAAAATTTTAATATTCCACCTTCTCAATACTAAAAAATCATTTGATGTTTTTACAAAAACATTACAATGACGTTAAAAGGTACTAGTTTCGGTCCACTGTGGACCATCATCAGCCTAGCCAAATTACAACAGTCATTCCACCACCATCCCATCCTTTTAGATCCTCTCTCATTTCTCCATACTATTTTTATCACTATGTCTTTTACTGTTGTAATTTGGCTAGGCTGATGATGGTCCACAGTGGACCGAAACTAGTACCTTTTAACGTCATTGTAATGTTTTTGTAAAAACATCAAATGATTTTTTAGTATTGAGAAGGTGGAATATTAAAATTTTGTATTTACTTTAAGCATAGTCTCAACTCAATACGGAACCCAACAATGAAGTTTATTACTTTTAAGGAAAATTATAACCCGGATAAACTTGAGACAGAAGTGACCTAGTATGCAACTGAACACTCTCAATCTACGGGGATTCTGTTTCACTGTTCCGTGCTCGTTGTTCATAGAGAATGTTGACACAAATATTTTTTGTTCGTGCCTGATAAAATACTTGTATTTTCTCCTTTTTAAAATCAAGAAATGATTCTAGAAAGCCGGAAATAACAGGATCTGAAAGTAACTTCGATGAATGAGGTGCAACTGCCTTATGGCACGGCGTTTTAGTCCTTAAAAGAAAGTATTGTGAGCTTGCATCCGGGAGATGGTGGCTTCGAACCCCAGCCTTGAATATTTTTTTCCGTGGTTTTCCATTTCCATTACAGGTAAATGTTCGGCCTTTACTTTAATTAAGGCCATGGTCGCTTCTTTCCAGTCGTATCCCAAAAAACTATTAGCAGGATAATAAAATAGGAAAACAGTTTTCTATCTGTACCAGAATAGCTGAATTTAGGTTCCAGTGCAATTACGTCGTAAGTTATTGTTTTGAAAACACGATAAACCTCTAAATAATCCTTCCGTAACTTTCCATTGTTTATCTGCTACTTTGCTTCATTTTAAAATCTTTTCATTTTTGTGGACTGAGTCTTTGGAATTCAATATTCTTGATTAAAAAGAAGTAACATAGTTCATTTTCCGCAGTATACTTTGTATGGCCTTGTTATGGAATGTATTGTCGAGGTAAACTGGACAACGGTATTTTTCTCTTGGATATTCCTGCAGAATTCTGTGGTGTAAGTCTTATGTGTGAAATTTTGGACTTCTTTTATGGTCTTACAATGCAATGGTTTCGTAATTTATTCATGTAATTAAATAGTTTTATTTAGACTCAATTTGTATCTTGTAGTAATAATAGAAATGTGTGTTAAGCATATTTTCAGCTGTTGCTGTTCTTAAGGGACGCCGGATTACCAGATGTTTTTCCTAAAAGGGCATTTTTAATATATCAGTAAATATTATAACACATGTTTTTCATATTTAACCGCTTCTTGTATGCCAATGACGGCGCCGATATTCGATGCTGAAATGTTGACTTTAGAAGGAGAATCCTTATCATCTACATTAGTCAGCCATCCGAGTTCAACGTCGCAGATTCCGACATATTGGCCTCTGCAGCTATTCTAGTTATTTGTGGGGTCAGTGGAGTCGTGGATTTTGGCCGAACATTTTATTTGATTTTTCAAGTGAAATTTTAATCATCGGGGCATTAGGTCATGAACTTCGGAATGCGGCACGTTATTTTCGCCTTACCATTCGTCCAGGTAATATGCTGGAAGAGTCCGGAAAAGTATGAGAACGATGCATTAATTGTACAGGGTGCGCAAAATAAAACTGGTCCTGATATTATTTACTATGGACTGACGCGGGATTGACCCTTGTTAATGAACATCACAGAAGATGCTGGAAATTGCCTCATCTGAAGAAATGAAAATGTGAGGATCCAGAAGTCCTGACTCCACTTCAATCAGACACCACCGGCAGAACTCAACACGCGAAGGTTCGCATGCACAACAGTAAATTTTTAACGATACAGATGCAGGTCCTTTTTTGATAATGTTTCGAGTCGACGATCTCTTAATTTCCACTTGCGCAGATAAACGGCGTTGAGATTTCGTCGGACTTCGTTCTAGCATCGCCCTCTGCTATGACACTAGAACCATCTTCCAGGCTTTTGTTCACTCGAGCAATGTTTTCTTGTGTTCGAACTCTTTTCGGAGAGTTACGATTTTTATTCGCTACGTAGCTCGTTTCACGCCATTTTGACACTAAGTTTTGCATTGCAGACTTGCTGGAGGTTTTACCATAACACTTCGTGTCTTGAACTCTTGCGCAAACAGTTCCGCACAGGTTTTCCACGAATCACACTTCGCATAACACTGGACAATGAACACGTGAGCACCATTTTGTGTTCCATTCAACTACTGTGTGATCATATGACTGTCTCGGAGCAATTGTAGATAATGTTAGATATTTGTTCAAATTTTCTTTCTATTGCTATAGATTTTAAGAGACTTCGGTATGTTTAAAAAAATTCCCGGAGGTTTTTTTAACGTGCTGGACATCAGAGAGATGCAGTTGTCTATGTATGGCACCTACAGTTGTCACCGACCTCGTCCGGAATGAACCCATTAATTACGGAACAGAAAGACAACGACTGATCTACTGCGCCTCTGAGGTCATGGCCGGATTAGTTGATGACCAGGCATCAAATAAGTCGAGTATGAAATATGACCATGGACAGTGGTTCAATAAAAAGGATGGCCGCGAATTATTGTATGTTTATTGCATTTAATATTTCACCAGACTAGTTTGAATTATTATCAAAATAGTATTCACCTCCCATGTAGATTAAAACCCTGTGAATACCTATAACAATCATTATATCTATAGGTTCAGTTGTTTCTTAGTTTTTTTGCAAGTTGCTTTACGTCACCGACACAGATAAGTCTTATGGCGACATTGGCATAGGAAAGGGCGAGGAGTGGGGAGGAAGCGGCCTTGGCCTTAATTAAGTACAGCCCCAGCATTTGCCTGGTGTGAAAATGGGAAACCACTGAAAACCACTTTCAGGGCTGCCTACGGTGGGTTTCGAACCCACTATCTCCAGGATGCAAGCTCACAACTGCGTGTCCCTAACCGCAAGGCCAATTCGTCCGGTGTTTCTGAGATTGGATTCGTGAGATGGTGGGTTCGGATCCCACCGCAGGCAGCCCTGAAGATGGTTTTCCGTAGTTTCTCATTTTCACACCAGGCAAATGCTGGAGTTGTACCTCAAATAAAATAACAGCCGCTACCTTCCCAATCCTAGTCCTTTCCCATCCTTGGGTCGTCGAAAACCTTCGATGTGTTAGTGCGATGTTAAGCCACTAGCAAGAGAAAACCTTTGCGAGAAAAGTGTACCTGCGAGGAGCGTATACAATACCGTGCTCTCATTCTCTCTTTGAGCGACTATGCATAAAGGAAATTATCTTCGTAAGTTTTATAGAAAATTAATTGGTTCCAGAAGGACATGGCAGTTTAATTGAGATGCTCACTGATTGGAGGTGCAACAGGATGTGTTCATAATTATTAAAATGCAGATACAGAGTAATGAACAGGAGAGGTAAGAGATTATTAGGCTGTTCTTGGATGGTAAGCGACAGATCTTAGGTTGCCAATTAAGGTCTTGGCTTGCCAATATGACTGCCGCCCAGCCAGATGTTTTGCAAATATTGGAGTTTCTCGTGGTCAGCATGGCTGCATCCTGTTTTCCTGTGACCAGACACATTAGTTTAAAGGAAACCCAGTAGGTAGAAGCTCAACGTATTATTAAATTTGGGGACCAAGGTGGATACTTACGGGGTATTTAGGCCTACGTTCACATTTGTTCGCTTATCAGCAGTGCCAGGATTTTATGACCTAAAAATATTTAAAAGAAGATATATAAAATGACGGCAAAAATCCACTAAGACGATCCGAAAACTTGACATAAAAATGACATGCATTTTAAATGAAATTTTACAATCAATTTACTAATCGAGTTGGCATAGCCTACGTTTATGTTATAGGAATTGTAATAAGCTTTCGGGCTTTTGCCGTGTCAAGAAAACGAGGTGAAATTCTTTACGTTTCGCGGAGAACTTTGCTCCGCATCTTCAGAAGAAAATCGCGACTGTTCACGAGGACGACTTCTCCAATTGGAGTTGTCTCTCCTGGTATATGAACATTTCCAAGAAGTAAATGGAGAACAAAGTATCTTCAGTCCCCAGATTGACAAAGCGTTGTGAAGATTCTGAACTGTCCGTATTCATCCTGACTTAAAGTTGCGATAATATCCAATACCAGACGCGTAAATGCTACAAAATCCTTAAACATGTAAGGAAATGACTCATAACGTATAAAATATTGTAATAAATTCAATAAAAATTCCAAATAATGATGTATAATTCTGAAAAATTACCTAAAAGTACAAAATGACAAAAAAATGACAAAAAAGACCGAATAGATGTGCATTTCTACAATGTGGAAACTATGATAAGGATTTCTGTACAAGTTAGCAATATATGTTATGAACCAATTAAAAGATAATGTCATCAAAATCCTAGCCTTGCTTATCAGGATAATTGTACCGGTAGGGTTTTACTGGAGTTGTTGCTCCCCGTTGACGCGAAGACATACCTTTGAATGATGATGGATGTTGCCATAGAGTTAGTAAATAATAAATATCGTACTGATATTTCACTAACGCTATGGATGTTGCTGTGACTGTGTTCGTTCAGACAATTTGGCAGCCAGTATGGGATTATTCAGAAAATACTAAGCTACCGCAGATATTTATTGAAATCTCTTCTTGATGGCCGTCCGTAAGTAACAAGTGGAGATTTCCTACGCTTATGTATGTGTAATATGAACATTTATCCCACCCTCACACCAAAGCATAACTGCATTTGTAATAGCTTATCCCACCCTCACACCAAAGCATAACTGCATTTGTAATAGCAGCAGTTTGGAGATGTGAAGATCATACAGTGGTGTCTAAGCCGTGACGTAATAGCTCCTACTCAAAGTGCGTACTGCCAGTGCCTTTCACTGTCGAGTCGCCTGGCCGACGTTAGCTCGTGCGGCGGTTATAGCTGGGACGGCGAACATATACCCAGACGGCAGCTTCTGACGCCAAAACGTTGTCCACCCTAGTGATAATGGGGATTGTCAGTCGGTTTGTTCTGGACACAAAGGGCACGTGTCTTTTAAAAGGCAAGTGAGTGCTGTCAAGAGCCTGGTTGTCATATTTTGCGACAATTATTTAAACATGTTAGCATTTAATTTATTCTTAAGACAAAATATAAACATAAAAACCTGGTCATTAATCAGGGCACAGACCAATATCGCAGAGTATTTTGTTTCGTGCATAATCCATGCAGAAGGAAAGAAAGAAAGAAGGAAGAAATTGGCAAATAAACTCGACAAAGAACTTTCAAAAAGCCGTAGCCATAAGCTATTTTATATACAAATAGCAGGTCTCCCTAAATAAATTCTAAATACTATACACCGGACGAATTGGCCGTGCAGTTAGGTGCTAGCGGCTGTGAGCTTGCATTCGGGAGATAGTGGGTTCGAACCCCACTGTCGGCAGCCCTGAAGATGGTTTTCTGTGGTTTTCCCATTTTCACGCCAAGCAAATGCGGGGGCTGTACCTTAATTCCACGTCCTCTTCCTTCCCTATGCTACGCCTTTCTTATCCCATCCTCGCCAAAACCCTATCTGTGTTGGTGCGACGTAAAGCAAATTTAAAAGGTAATAAAAGCTATACTTACATTCATATCAGAGTAAGCCTATTAAAATATTACTTTTATGCAGGTAATATCAGTGCCTCGCTTTCAGTGAAGATAGTAAAATCACGAACTAGGCACTGGAATAATAATAATAATAATAATAATAATAATAATAATAATAATAATAATAATAATAATAATAAAACCCTTTTCTACGTTGTTCTTCTGCTTTGCATTGGCAGATTTAATTCAGGATATTCGGGTGCGTTAATTTCCAGGTTGATTCCCACGGCCTCCACATTATTGCATGAAGCTAAGTGAAGCGCAATAAACTTCACAAATAACAATTAATGAAACAAATATTGCAAGACTTTTAAACAGCGAAAAAAGCACGTGCGAGCTGAGCTGAAAAAAGTGACTGACGTCTATTTAATAAGAGCTGCATTGACATTGGCTACATTTCTGTTGGGGAATGAGAATTTCCGTCTTAAAGCTCACTACCTTCGTAAATCACCCCCTGCTGGGCAAGCGAATGGCGAAGAGATCTAACGTTTGCCGAACTGCTTGAATGCCGATGGGTATGCGTTACCCGTTTCGGCTTTATTTACCTAGTGTTGGTACTTCAAGCGCATCGGATAATATCCCCACAACTGAAAACGATCCATTTCTGGCAGCTTAAAAAAAACAACTGAATTAAATTTAATGAATCCCCAGCTGTTAGCAAAGTTGGGAGAGTTTTGTTGAGGAAAATCTTTTTTTTTCTAGTTGCTTTACGTCGCTCCGGCACCGACACAGATAGGTCTTATGGCAACGATGAAACAGGGAAGGGCTGGGAGTGGGAAGGAAGCGGCCGTGGCCTTAATTAAGGTACAGCCCCAGCATTTGCCTGGTGTGAAAATGGGAAACCACGGAAAACCATTTTCAGGGTTGCCGACAGTGGGGTTCGAAACTACTATCTCCCGAATACGGGATACTGGCCGCACTTAAGCGACTGCAGCTATCGAGCTCGGTGAGAAAAATCTAGACTGACATTCAGTGTAGGTCAGTTCCTCAAAGACCGGGCGAGTTAGCCGTGCGGTACAGATCGCGCAGCTGTGAGCTTACGTCTGGGAGATAGTGGGTTCGAATCCCACTGTCGGCAGCCCTGAAGATGGTTTTCCGTAGTTTCCCGTTTTCACACCAGGCAAATGCTGGGGCTGTACCTTAATTAAGGCCACGGCCACTTCCTTTCCACTCCTAGCCCTTTCCTATCCCATAGTCGCCATAAGACCTATCTGTGTCGGTGCGACTTAAGCCAATTGTAAAAAGTAAGTTCCTCAAAGAATGGTGAATATTATTCCTGTACCTCTTTGTATTGGTGGGATTTTCATAAAATATTGGCCAGTGACTGACAGTCCGACTCGTTGGCTGAATGGTCAGCGTACTGGCCTTCGGTTCAGAGGGTCCCGGGTTCGATTCCCGGCCGGGTCGGGTATTTTGATCGGTTCTGATTACTTCTTCTGTCTCGGGGACTGGTTGTATAGGTCCGTCCCAACACTGTCCTCATCATATTCATACAACATACCAGCCTACCAACTACCACAGCAACACGCAATAGTGATAGGGGTGCCGTCAGGAAAGACATCCGGCCGTAAAACAGGGCCAAATTCACATGTGCGACGCAGTTCGCACCTTCGGCCCCACAGGTGTGGGAATGAGTGGTAGCAAAAGAAGAAGATTGGCCAGTGACCGACAACGGTCAAAATACAACGTATTTACTCGTCTACATTCCCGCTATCAAAATGTTGTATTAGCATTCCACGCTCAGGAAGGGTATTCACTTCTTTCATTGAACCGTTCCATTTATTAACTTCCTTAATATAACTTATTTATTACTAAGCTTACGTTGGTTTAGAAAATCAGGTGTTTGTATCAAACGAGATGAGTTAGCAGAACTAACAGCTATCCTGCAAGAACAGTTTAAGGAGTGATAAATTCAAGCTCTCTGAGGCTCGTAACTGCCTATTCATTAGGTCACAATCTAATTAACCAAAATACAGATATCAACTTGGATGGCTTCCAAGTATCCTTCCTCTGATCTTGAAATTTTCCTACGCTCTACCTTTATAGCGGAAGCTGAATCTTTACGACTACAATTCATCAGGCATCGCAGCAGAGCAAATTAATTTAATTTGCTGGCCTCTAGTATGCAGTAAACTCCAGTACTTTTCCATTAGATACGACCCGACCATATAATTGCTTCTGGAGAGAAAGGTCCACAACCAACTACCTATTAACATTTGGTTCCGGTGGCATCAAAGAAAGTGTAAGCCTCCACACGGCATGAAATTTGGAACGTTTTGTTTCTTGTGGTGAATAAACTGTTGGTTGCTGTGCAGAGTGAATCAGCTATGAGAGTGAATAAGAAGGCCCTGAAATAACAATTACGTCTAGACCTCGAGTGACGAACTGTATGCTTCAGGCAAATAAAACACCGAGTGAGTGGCTGTGCGGTTTGAGTCACATAGCTGTCAGCGTGCATTCAGGAGATAGTGGGTTCGAACCCTGCTGTCGGCAGCCCTGAATATGGTTTTCCGTGGTTTCCCATTTTCAAATCAAGAAAATGCTGGGGCTGTACTTCAATGAAGGCCACGGTCGATTCCTTCCCACTCCTAGCCCTTTCCTGTCCCATCGTTGCCATAAGACGTGTCGGTACTGCGTAAAGCAAATTGAAAAATTGTGCATATAAAACATTCCACAGCGTGGAGCATCAAATTAACAGGTTTAAAAAAATGCTATTTGTTCGTGGCGTCGACCTCTAAAGACCTTTTGCCACTACTTGCACCATATGGTATGAACCTGCGTGTAATTGTAATTGCGGATGTGTAAAGTGTTGAATGTGAGGAAATGAACATTAAGGACGACACAAACATCCAGTCCCCAGGCCAGAGATCATTTACAATTAAAAACCCCTGACCCGGCCGGTAATCGAACCTGGGGCTGCCGGGTGACAGTCGTACGCATTGCCCCATACACCGCGGGGCCGTACAACTGAACAGGTTAGAAGTTTGTATGATGAGGCATTACGCTGAACGGAAATATAACTCACTCCTGGACTAAAGTTCATGCCATACATTTATTCCAGTTGGGGGGAGAGATTCTTTGACCACCGTGTATTACTAGCAAGCCATCAGCTATCTTTTAAGTCTTAGGTGGAGTAGCTTAAGCCGTAAAACCAGTCCAAGTTGCCAGGTTCGATCCAGGCTCAGTCGATGGCATTCGAAGGTGCTCAGATACGCTGGTCTTGCATAAGCGGATTTACTGGCACTTAAAAAGCACCCGTAAAACAATTCTGGCACCTCAGAGTCTTTGAATAACCGTAAATGTGGTTAGTGGGATGTAGGAAGCAAGACATTTTTGTTAACTTGTAAGAAGGCCAATATTTACTTGTAAAACTGCGCATTTTTTAATATAGTATGTTCATTGTTCAGTACTTTGAACTTACCACTTAATTACTTTATTCTGTGGCATTTTAATGTTGGATATGCTCTAAATGACCCTTTTTTTATGCTTGAAATTGCTAGTGTCCAACTAACTGCTTTACTGGCATCTGTGAAGTATTTTTCTCTGGATTAGAACTAATTCAATTATTACAAGCATATTCTGTACACTTGTCATCTAATTATATGAAAAAAGAAACACTTATCTTGAGAAGTGATTCATTTATTCTTTAAATAAGCTTCCAGCGTATTAGGTCGTGTTCTACCGAGCTCGATAGCTGCAGTCGCTTAAGTGCGGCCAGTATCCAATAATCGGGAGATAGTGGGTTCGAGCCCCATCGTCGGCAGCCCTGAAGATGGTTTTCCGTGGTTTCCCATTTTAACACCAGGCAAATGCCGGGGCTGTACCTTAATTAAGGCCACGGCCGCTTCCTTCCAACTCCTGGGCCTTTCCTATCCCAGCGTCGCCGTAAGACATATCTGTGTCGGTGCGACGTAAAGCAAATAGAAAAAAAAAGGTCGTGTTCAGCACATATACTCCAATAAATATTCGGCCACTGATAAAATCCGCGAGTAAGTGATGGCAATAATGCAACCATGAGCAGAATATGAAACCAAATGTGTCCATGTAATGGAAATACATGTGCTTGCTTATGCCGAAGAGGAATCACGGAGCATTAATGTACAGTATGCTGTAAAAGAAAAGACATTGAGCTATCCACAAAAACAATTTGCGACAATCTGCAGAACAACTTCGTATACAGTTCTGCCAAGATAACGACTCCAAGCACAAGTCGGTATCTTGCCAGGGAATGGCTGCTGTACAACTGCCCGAAGGTTTTGGAGACTCCACAACAATCACCCGACCTTAAACCTGTCGAGAATGTGTGATGTCAAATTAAGGCAGCTCTGCAATTTCTGCCGTCTAGTTCCATCACAGTCTTGAAGAGGAGACTGCTACAAGAATGGGCAGCATAAAGCCCTGATTATATCAAAAAAGTTATCGCCAGTATGTCGAATCGACTGGAAGAGGACATAAAATATCAAGGTGGACCTACAAAGTACTGAATGTGCAACAGGGTTGTGAATTATGCGAGTTTATGTTGCTTTTTGTATAGTGGCCGAATATTTTTGAGGCGCACTGGAATTGCTTTTATTAAATGTACGACACATGGCGTACTAATGACTCCAGAAGAGTTTGACAAACAAATCTTGCTATCGTCACATTGTCACATTGTATTGTAATGAAGGAAACAAGAGGAATAACCCATCTGAAAGCAATATCAAACAAGTTTATGTCTACCCGTTTACTCCCATTTCCCATTAGGTGAGATGAAATTATATGGCATGTTTTACGGCCAGATATCCTTACTGACGCCAACCTCAGTGGTGGAGCTAATGAAGATGAAATGAATGATGGTGAATCAAATTGGGTAAGGAGTAGGAAGGAATCGACTGTGGCCTCTGAGTAGGAACTGTCCCGGCATTTAACTGGAAGTGAAAATGGGAACAACAGAAAACCATTCTCAGGACAACCGATGATGGATTTCGAACCCACTCATCTCCGGAATGCAGAGCTTGGCTCCATAGCAGTAGCGCGTTAACACGCGCGACCACTCCGCTCGGTAATATCCAGCGATTCTAATTAAGGAAATTTTTAATTGGACTGGACCAAAAGTGTACAGAAGATTTCTGCATATGTTGTCAGTTTTCTGTATTGAGATAATAAAGGAAAGTCCGGATCCATGGTTAAATGGTTAGCGTGCTGGCCTTTGGTCACAGGGGTCCCGGGTTCGATTCCCGGCGGGGTCGGAAATTTTAACCATCATTGGTTATTATCGCCGGCACGGGGACTGGGTGTATGTGTCGTCTTCATCATCATTTCATCCTCATCACGACGCGCAGGTCGCCTACGGGTATCAAATCAAAAGACCTGCACCTGACGAGCCGAACATGTCCTCGGACACTCCCGGCACAAAAAGCCATACGCCATTTTTATAAAGGAGAATGTGTGTCTCTCTTCTTTCGATTTGGCGGTATCTTTCAATTTCAACTTAAAAGAACAATCCACTTAGAGACACAGATTTACGAATATCTTTCCTTGAAACTGCATATTTAGTTTATGTACATTTTTATCAGGTCTCTTAAAAATTCCACTTAGAAGGAGGCGTTACACCCTAGTTTCGTTCAAAGTTTGCCCGAGAGTAGCTGAGCTATTGTTCATTCCAAACGTGAAAATTGTCCGTGCCAAAAGTAATATTTAATGCTGTTTTAAAAAGTTGAAAATGGTGAAAATACGCGCGGAGATGCGCCGTGAAGCAGCTCGTGGCTGAGGTAAGGTTGAGAGGGATGAATCACTGTCATACAGTTGACTGTCGGCTAACCATGACGGGCTGATAATTTAGGAGTAGGATGGAAGGCACGACGTAAACAAAATCATCGGCTGGTAAGTAGGGTGACGGGGAAAATTAATAAATTAATCGTGCTGTATTTGCAGGTACGGGATACCAATATTGCATTTACGAACACCATGTAGTGGACTTTTAATTGAGGCATGAAACCTATACTTACGGGTTAAAAAGTCAGTGTACGACATTACCTCTGTTGTTCGTAACACTCAACTTAAGTTTACCGGATGCTACGCGTCCTAATGGAAGGATAACGTTAGGTACTCAGCAATCGACACCGTTGCAAGTCAAACCCCTTGTGCCAGTGAATGTTTTTGTTTACGTTGTGTCTTCCTTGCAACTTCTACATCATCCGCCCGTCATAGTCAGCCGACAGTCAGTTTTATGACTGTGACTCTTCGTTCTCAACCTTACCGCAGCCACGAGCAAGTGCACGGCGCGTCTCCGCGCGTATTTTCAGCACTTCGACGTCAAAAAACAGCATTAAATATTAATCTGGGCTCGTACGGTTTTCACTTTTGGAATGTATATTAGCTCAGCTACCGGCATGCAAACTTTGAATCGGAATCGTAGTGTAACACTTCAAAGGTCTCACTTGTTAAAAGCATTGTATTTAAACACAGCACGATTCTTCATTTCCATGAAAATGTGTATTTTCTCTTACAACTGAAATGAGTTGAAAATCTTCCTTCAGTTGGGCAACTGTACTTGAGCGAAATACGAAATATCTCCGTATTTAGTTCTAAGATCGCTAAGGAACGATCTCAGTTGTTTGTTGTTAAATTCTTGGCTCCTAACAAAGGTTATTGTTTTACCATTATTTCATGTTGACATTTTTAATACAAAGGATTTCCTAGCGTACGAGGTAGTGGACTGGGATAAAGTGCGAACCCTATAATAATTCCAGTCGAGATCTAAGGACTTGTAAAGTTGAAGATGTACTAACAGTATGTCTTCCATAACGCGTAGTTGGGTTATGATGGTGCACGTACATTTTGATCGCTAAATGTTGACGTAGAGTTTGGTAGTTTAGGGACAAAACATCGAAATCGTGACCATACTGCAGATCAGCAACATGCGGTAAGGAGTAGAAGCATCGCCTGTCGTGCGCCTACATGCAGATGCTTCAAATTGGAACGTAGGTCACCTTTTGAACATCCAGTTGTGCCATTCACCACACTTCATCCAAGTCCGAGATGCCGAATACACATTAATCAGTCGCCTTGGCAATGTTCCCCGTTGTACATTTAAACCCATACACTCCTTTACAGAGTGCACATTTCATGAATAGCAGCCGTAGTTCACTTCAAGTGGTAAGATGCTGTTTTGCCTTCAGTCTAAACCTGATATCCTGACACTGAGAAAGATTACTTATATCAATCACTAGTGGGAATTTTCCCTGTGTTCCTGCAATCACTTTGGAGAGATGGTAGCAGTGTACATACTCAAGTCCTAGCCCAAATGACTTCACCATACAGTGGTATAGACCGGCCCTGTAGCTTACCGGAGGCCCCCGGTTCGATTCCCTACTAGGTTAAGAATATTTACCTGGACCTGAGGGCTGGTTCGAGGTCCGCTCAACCTTCAAACGCGTCACCTCCTAATATGCACGCCCTTAGGCCGAGCAGCGGTCGCTTGGTAGGCCAAAGCCCGGTAGAGCTCTAGCACCACGTTTTCTTTTTTCTTTTATAATAGGTCAGGTGCCACATTTGAGAGGATACAATTGTTCGTTACGCTACAACAACATCTAATATTAGACAACATATAAATGCTGTAATTAAGCTGGTCTGATAACTTTGGGTTACTGAACCGCTAGTAGAGTAAAAGCAGATGTATGAAATGTGGCACTCTTCGGATAAAAATGTTGACTTGTGTATAAATTCCCTTTTGGTTGGATAAGTACTTCATGACAACCTCGATACTGGCTAATTTTGATGATGTTAAAATGCGAGAGCCAAGAATTTATCGGTGTAGCGGTACGAAAATACTCTCCTTTGGAGCAAAATTTAGAGACCCTTGCATACTTTCATTGAACTGTCTCTGTCGTATCCTTAGCTTTGCCAATATGAAAGTGACTGAGGTATGAGCGATGCTAGTAATGCCATTCCTTGTGCAGCCAGTCCCTGCTATGAATGGTGTGAAAATTTTGCTCATAGAGTCGGTTGGTGCATGCATTTCAAGTGGGCTTGGCAGACTGATATGTAATAGCAACTTCTGGCTCGGTGAGGAAAGCAACGGGAAACTACCTCACTCTTCATTTCCCTAGTATGTCTCTTCAGTGATGTCTAGGCCGTCTATGACAGCTGATGGCGGAGCTGTTGAGGATCCAACCAGCCTTAGGGCTGAAGACTGAACATACAACTGAATTCATATAGCATTTACAAGTAATTTTCCGGTTTTATAGAACTTTTACTCACCTGATCATAAGCTACGGAGCTTATAGTTCTGAAGTGGAGTCCGAACCAAGCAAGCTTGCTTACGTAGATTTACGTGCCCCCCCCCCCCGCACTCTTAAGATGATAAGCTTTACATGCAGTTCGAACCTCGATGATACGACTTCATTGTGAACAAAATCACACTCTTTGGCCGGAAATGTGGTTGGAATATCACATAGAATCATCACAGTTCAGAACACATTTGCATTAGTGTTTATATTACAGGACAGTTCTCTTAATTCCCGCCGGGAACCAACCGTACATCTTGGGAAGAACTCTTACAATATCGTAATAATTCTTGTATTATAAATATGATTGCCAAACAGTTAGATTAGTAAACCATATTGAAGCGTGATAGTACGGAAGGCTTAAATTGTATATATCCTTTGTCATAAATAAGCAGATGATCTCGTATAAGTAATTTACTCGGAAGACAAGTGCACTGTCCAGAACATATGAATGGAACCTTGGAGAGTGGTACCTTTGAGTAAAGACTGAAGGCGAATCCAGTGTTGCGACGGGATCGAGAATATTGGGCAAGAGTAGAAGCAAGCTTCTTATCTGATAGTGAACTGATAGGTGGAAATTTCAGTACAAGAACCTCGTTTGTTCGGATTAAGTGGGACCGGAACTGATCCGGATTATCGTAAATCCGGATAATCCGAAAAAATAAAAAACAAATACAGTACATTTTATATAATCTAATATAATTTGTACAGTGATACCTTTCTTTCAATTGTACAAAAAAATATAAGAAAGCTTTTCTTACATGTACGACTCTGTTTTATGCACTAAAATAATGTGTAAGTTTTTTCTGTTTTACATTTATATAGCGTTTGCGCGCAGCACGATCACAAAGACGTTTTACTAACAACAGTTCTGCCGGTGTGGTTTCAGTCAAGTATTCTAAATAAGCCATCAGTTTGTCCAGCTGCACTGTTGCCTCTCCATGAGTCATTGTTTCTTCTCATGGTGCGCCGGTTTCATTTTTTGAATTCACCATCAGTGAATTAATAGTGCGTTGCATTCCGAAGAGCGTGGATTCGAATCCCGCCTCGGCCGTTCTGGGAATGTTTTTACACGGTTTTCCATTCTCAATTCCAGGCGAACGTCGGAACGGTATCTTTCGTAGACCGTGGCCGAATTACTTCCAATTCCTGTCCTTAACTAACCTTGGCGGGAAAGACATTCAAGAAGAGTCGACGGCCTAAAAGAAATACTGTACAAGTAGACATAAATTTTTATTATTTTCGATCCGGATAAACCGGAGATCCGGATTAATGAGGGCCAGATAAACGAGGTTCTTGGTGCTGCACAGGATACGTTGTACAAATATATTGAAATGAACAGGAAGGGACATAGATTATTACATCATCAGTCACTACTGATCTGCATTTAGGGCAGTCGCCCAGATGGTAGATTTCCTATCTGTCGTTGCGTCTCCGAAAACCTTCAAAATTAGTTAGGGGGGTGTATAAACAATAGCATCAATTATTATTAATTTAATAATAATAATAATAATAATAATAATAATAATAATAATAATAATAATAATAATAATAATAATAATAATCAACCGACGATAAAGGCGTACCGAACAATTTAACGCGAATATTATTACAGAGTGAACATATTCCCTCTCTTCATGACAAGAAATTAAATACAAAATGTAGAAATACAGTTACTTCCTTTGCGTATGTTTGTTTATTCTTGCCGCACTACCTAATGAAAATAACCGTAAATATCGTGGTGGTGATGTGTATTTGAAGATATTTACAATGACAGTTATGTAGTACTTTATGGTTATATTTATATCTGGTAGTGATATAGCAGTGTTATAAATCAAGACCTAACGTATTGTTACTTATTCTGAACAACTAAAATGCACCGAGTGACAACCATGTGGACTGAATGTTTGCACTCGTGGATTACACTATCCACTGGCGCCGTTACACTGTTACACTAGGAGGCTGTAGTCCAGGCATCTGCTCCTCGCTCAGGGTCAGTATTTGAATATAATTATCTAACATCCTGAAGTGGCTTTCCGTTATTTCTTACTTCAAATTTGTGGCAAATGCTAATGCTACTCTTCCTTCCATTCTTCCTGATCCAAACCATGGTTGAAGACGTACATAACACATGTTTCCACACGGTGTCAGTACACGAAACTGATGACCACGTTGCTCAAACACCTGAAATGAAACAATAACTACGTTATTATTAGCAAACAACAAGTACAACTATAGAAATGCTGTCTGTGAACTTAAAAATCGTTGAAATATAAAATTTATCTACTGATTAATTGAGGAACACGCAGTTCCTTATTTCATCAACGCTAATTTGTGTGTCCGTATGTTCCTCGTCATTTTCATAGAATATTACTGCTGAACAGGGTATACTGACATATCCTTTGGAGCTTGTCTTTCCTAAGACTTGTTAATAAACTCCTCTCCCAAGACCTTTCTTCTGGAACTTTTATTGTAATTCCTATATTTTTGAGAAAACCTTCTTGCTAGCCCCGAGATCCCAGTTATTATGCATTCAGGTTATTTGTAAACTTTGGATAATGTTTCTTGTAGGCGCGCAGCTGTGAGCTCGTATCCGGGAGATAGTGGGTTCGAACCCCACTGTCGGCAGCCCTGAAGATGGTTTTCCGTGGTTTCCCATTTTCACACCAGGCAAATGCTGAGGCTGTACCTTAATTAAGGCCACGACCGCTTCCTTCCCGTTCCTAGGCTTTTTCTGTACCATCGTCGCCATAAGACCTATCTGTGTCGGTGCGACGCAAATCCACTAGCAAAACAAATCTTCTAGTATGTGTGAATGATGTTAGTTAAATCACATATCGTAACTTGAATATTTCAGTCCTTATTGCCATATTTTTACCCATTTTGCAAAATTCTACAGTTCTCTTGTTGTTACATTCTATCCTTGTTGTTTGTCTTTATGTGTCTCTCACTCTTTGGACCACTTTACACAATCTGATATCACCCCTTGATAAATTTCTTTCCCAGTGGTATCCCATTCCTGTGTCATCTAGTAGTTTCTTCACCCCATCCACCTAGTAACCCTCATTTTGCTATTTAATTTGATGCTGGTATGCTATCCTTGGAATTTCACCTCCTGCCCCCGATTTAGTCTCAACCAACACAACCAATATTTAACTATTCGTTTAACAATATCTGCCCGTTTACTCATCCCTTTGCACATCATTCTTACTACACTGTTTGCAGTACAGCTTGCCAATCACATTATCATTTTGGCAAATTTACTTAAAACTACATCCAGTGCTACAATTCCATCATCTACTCCCCAGATTTCTGTTCCATACAATAACTCGTTTCAAGTAGTGAATTAAATACGTTTTTCTTAATTTTATATTCGATGCCTGGCATCATTCTATGCAGTTTTTTATATTGGTCAAAACACTAGCTCCCTTCATTTTTACTCCCTTCATCTGTTTTGTCCATTTGCCGTTGCTTTCTGTAATCGTCCCTAGGAACTCAGTTTTTTCTTTCCCATCGATTACTGTTCATTTTATAACTCTGATTTTCTGTGTATTGACTTTCGAAAATGTTGTGCTTTCCTTCTCCGCCTATTTACGAATTCACTGTTCATGAAATTTACGAAGTCGTATTATTGTGGAAGGACCTGCTTAGATTTTATTCCGGTATGGCTCTGGGGTTCGGTGACGTCATTTGTTATCCGTATCACTATTTTAAGGATGCTTGAGGCTGTTGCTTTGAAGACATGTCTCCCTATGTTGAGTCTGGTCACTGATAAATAAGCATGTGTCACCCGCTGGTGTCGCCACATGTCGGTCGCTACTGATGATGTTGAACTCGTGCTTGCTCTTATTTAATTTTGCGGTCATCAAGAGGTAATAATTTATCTGTAGATGTCTTATCGCTGTCGGTGTTTGTTTCAATCGTCTGTCACTTCTTTGGTTGTTTTGATGTGTACCAGCGGTTTGTTTATATTGATTTCTAACCCTTGGTCCCTGCTCTTGACTGCTATTTACTTTAAATTGCTCATCGTTTCTACTTCCCGTCTGGTTTGTTAACTACACCTTTGACTCTGTCCGTTGTTCTTGCTCAGAGGGGGTGTGAATCTAATATGGATACAATTTTCACTAAAAGCAAGGAGGAGATTATATGTTTGAAGGCACGGACGCGTTAGCACATTATTTTTGTCCGAATCGAACTCTAATGTATCTCAAGCCACGGATTGAAGGCATTAGACGACGCAGGTAATAGAAAAATCCATCACAGTCTTTGTGCCTGATTCAAGATAGCAATCTTTTAAAGTACACCAATTACGGTTTATTTAGATGATTGAAGCTAGTCTTGTAAATTTCCAACTGCGGACTATCACGTCAGCAACATCACGTGCGGTGCACCCAATTAAGTAACAATTCATTCGGAAGGTTTTGATGCAGTCTTTGGGCAGACTCAGCTCAGAATCGTATGAAAAATGGATTACATTTATTTATTTATTTATTTATTTATTTATATATACATTTATTTATTTATTTATTTATTTATTTATTTATTTATTTATTTATTTATTTATTTATTTATTTATTTATTTATTTATTTATTTATTTATTTATTTCCCACTGTCGGCAGCCCTGAAGATCGTTTTCCGTAGTTTCCCATTTTCACACCAGGTAAATGCTGGGGCTGTACCGTAATCAAGGCCACGGTCGCTTCCTTCAAACTCCTAGCCCTTCCCTATCCCACCGTCGCCATAAGACATATCTGTGTCGGTGCGACATAAAGCCACTAGCAAGTATTTATTTATGGTTTCATTCGTGGTAATAATGTACTCGCTACATATTTGTAACCTATACGGTTACAATTTTTTATCTCCATCGCCGCCGCCGCCGCCGCCGCCGTTTCGTAGGCATCAACTTGACGTGCCCTTGCTCTTAGAACCATTGTTCCGACCTGAAATTGCGGACCACCTTATTGCTTCATATTTAAGGCCAGAAAATCTAGATCATTGTCTGAATGTTCAGCATATCGGCCTTTGGGTCTGAGGATCGCGGGTTGGATTCCTAGCTCTTGGCTCAGGAATTAGGTGTCAACCAGTACAGAAGCCCATAAGCGTAATAGCCTACGTCCATCATCTCCATACATCGCTTCGTGTAGGGTTGGCGTCAAGAAGGACACCCGATCGTAAAACAGGGCCAGGTCCACAAGTGCGTCGCAGCTCACCATCTGACCCCACTAGGGCATTGGGAGAAGAAGAAGAAATGAAAAAGTGCAGGGCTAGAAACTTAGCAGCTATCATCTTCGTGCGCATGTGTGTGATTGGTGATTTGGTAATAACATCCTTTATTGGGGACTTCGGTGTAGAATTTTGCACTGTAATGATGAAATATATCATTAAATAAAGTACCCTCATGGAATTTGTCTGAATCGTGATTAACATACCGAGGAAAATACGCACTTATTCAAACCTTGGGGCATCCTAATGTTTTAGGTCTCGAAGGATTAAAACATATCCTTATGAAATACGTAAATCGGTATATTAGAAAGGCTAAGAAATCTTGAGTTGTCTGGTATTGTGGGTGGGGGTGGTGGGGGTAGGGTGGGAAGCCCGAGCAAATGTTTTATTTTTTCTCGGTTATTCAAAGGAGTTCTTCAGACGACATAAGGGAGCCCTTACGATTCACTAATCTAGCACCGTCAGACCTTACTGAGTAGCACTCTTAGTTAGGCACCCGACTTTTGTGTTCAAGAGTGCTGAAAACCTGTGCAGTTGATTGACCTTTAAAGGTTCTGAAATACGAGAGTCACATCACTTATGATCGATAGCATTTCAAGAATACAAGAGAGAATGAACACATCTTCATGACCTCCAACTCGAAATCACGGGTGCGGGAGGTTTTTTTGTACAATTTCGGGTGCGCCCTTATGTTCCATTATATCAGCTATCTGTATATTCGACTAAATCTTCGAGTGCACCTGTTTGTGTAAGTGATTCTAAGGATTAGTCATCCAGCGTAACCAGAAATGAGATGCAATCTGTATGAATTCTGAGGGTGTCCGAGATTTCCAGTTCGATTCTGTTTGGAATATTCCGACTAATACTGTATATGTATTTATTTATTTATTTATTATCGAGAATTATTTCTGATAACGTTTTATACATGTGTCTTGCATGGTCACCGTAGCACTTGAAAGGCCGTCGGATGGACTAAATGTATATGTAATTGAAATTTCGTTACCCAAATAAGCCCCGTCTAAATCTAGCAAGCAAACGTGAACTGTTAAAAGGAATTCGATTCTTAGCCATGCAAACTTTTGTATAATTCACAAAAATGAAGTAATAGTAAGTTAAACAACATGTCGATAGGTAAATGTAAACCTGTTTGTGGAAATTTATTTTTTCCTCACATTTCGAGAGTTTTCCGATAATGCTGTAACTTGGATGAACCACACATTTTGTAAAATGAGATTTTTTTGGTAAATATCCCCCTTCATAATTGTTCCATCTTTCCATATCAGAGGACGTGTTGACTGAGTGATATTGTCAACGCCTTCGCACCCAAGTTTTCTGCGGTTCGAATCTTAGTCAATACAAGTTTGAAGTGAAATGTACACATGACATGATTTTTGTTTGTGGTCATCGAGATACAATAGTACCCAACAACCAATGTTGTGTACATAAACGTTGTGTACCTATCGGACATGTTTGTTTACCTATTTCCATGTAAGACTGCTTCTGTATTCACGATATCGTCAGTCACGTAAAACCGCAGGCTTGCTTCCTTTTTTGTTGCTTGCTCATTTTTTGCTTCGGATGTTGGTCCATTGTAATTTGGGATTTGTAGACTTCAGTTGAAATTCAGCGCGCGAGCGTAGGTTAGGTGGTAAGACCAACTGATTTGGTAAAGTAGCCACACAATTTAGGATTGAGATTCGAGTGTCAGCGTTGCAATCCTGAGTCTGAACTTCTTCCAAATTTGTGTACACACCCCGGGAAATTTCGGCAGTGCGTCATATTCACTACTTAACGGAACCTATGAAACCCTAGCTCTAAACAATCTGATATGCATCCCCTGTTGCAGACATCACAGAAACCAAAGTTTTCAGACAACTCTGTGACAGAAATCGAGTGCTTTGGATGCTGAAGCAGACTAAGCAGTTTTTTGATTACTGTGTGCTTTTCTATAGAGCTGAAATGTCTGAGTCGAAGGGAAAGTAACTGATTATAAATTTTACTGGCGTGTTTAAAAATGATCACATGTTACGTTAACTTACACTACCGCTCATTAATTTCAATACACCCAATAATTGACATCTCGTTCTCTGTAGATAAGGTCTGATACCGTGGGTACGGTTGAGGAAGCAAAGGAATAGTACAGACGTGCACATTAATGGTGTCCCGACATAAACAATCAACACTGCTCCACTCCAGTACTGAAAAGAAGGGGAGAGAGTGAAGGGGTAGTGTTGAAGGCCAATCCAGTACAAAACATGTGGGAAGGGAGTGAAGGGGGTAGTGTCGAAGGCACAATGACTCACCTTCTCGCTTGACGCATTGCTGCATGGACTGCATGCAGACAGCCCGCTACAAGACTTCGTTGTGATCGAAATGGGCACAGTGGCGGATGTATTGAAATACAGAATTAGGTTACCTACTCGTCCGGCCCCGCGGTGTACGGGGCAACGCGTCCGGACGCCCCGGGTTCGATTCCCGGTCGGGTCAGGGGGTTTTAATTGTAAATGATTAATATCCCTGGCCTGGGGACTGCGTGTTTGTGTCGTCCTTAACGTTCCTCACATTCAACACTTCCGCAATTCCAATTACATGCAGGTTCATATATTGTGCAAGTAGGGGCAAAAGAACTCTATAGGTCGACGCCCCGAACAAATAGTATTTTAACATAAAATATTAAAAAGGTAACCTACTCTGATAATTACAGTATTAAGACGTAAAGGAGGTTTTTAACCAAAAAGTATATTATACTAGTTAGGAATATTTTGTAGCTGCGTTATATCGGGTCTACCAATCCTCCTACACCTCGTTCTTGCCATATTTCTATCCATCTCCAAACTGTCTTAAGACTGCATGGTATTGCTTGTGCTATTGTTTGGGGGACCATGTGAGCCTCCCACATGCCAACAATGCGGCCTCGATTCACCTGTGATAGGATAGGAGCCATCTTATTACAATGTTACAGTATAACGTCGGGAATACACACACTGTGTATTCAGCACTGCCTGTTCACTCCCTTCCCCTCCTTTTCAGTACTAGAGTGGCCTTCAACACTATCCCTTTACTCTCTCCCCTCCTTTTCAGTACTGGAGTGGGGCAGTGTTGATTGTTTATGTCGGGACACCATTAATGTGCGTGCGTGTACAACAGTTGTACACATGACATGATTTTTGTTTGTGGTCATCGAAATACAATAGTACCCAACAACCAATGTTGTGTACATAAACGTTGTGTACCTATCGGATATGTTTGTTTACCTATTTGCCGACGGACACCGCATTTGGTGCATCTGTGTTGTTCCCCGTAGTGATGTGATATCTGCAGCGAACGGCAAACATTGCTACGATACATAACATGTGGTTCCTGCATGTCAATTCCTTCGTGACAGTTGAAGTGTGCACATCGCTAGTATGGCTCCACGAGTGGATATATCCATGGAAAAACGTGCTGCAATTGTAGCAATTAGCCAAGCAGGTTTATCTATTCGCCAAATTGCGAAACAGTGTAGTGCGTCTATAGGAGAGTGCAATACACCCTACACACCCTTCACCGCCAGAAGACAACAGATAGCAATAAGGACATACCACGACCAGGACGACCTTGTAAAACAACTAAAAGTGAGGATAAATATATCAGAATTACCAGTAAGAGAAATAGATTCCAAACAGCGCCTCAAATTCGTACAGAATTGGTAGAAATGAATACGACAAAAATATATGTTGCAACAGTAAAAAGGAGACTGATTGAAGCCGGGTTGAAAGGATGTGTCATAGCAAGAAAACCCCTTCTAAGGCCCATAAATAAAGAGAAGAGACTTGAATGGGCTAGAAAACATCGTAATTGGACATCGGAAAAGTGGACGAAGGTGTTATTCACCGATTAATTGAAGTTCGAGATTTTTGGAACCAGAAGGAGAATATTATTTTGTTCGCCGATTTGTAGGGGAAAGGGTATCCCAGCAGTGTGTTCTACCTACAGTTAAACACGGCGGAGGTTCTATTATGGTTTGGGGATGTTTTGCCAGAGATAGAGTTGGCGACATTATGAAAATAGAAGGATGTATGGATCAGAAGCAGTACCAGCGCATACTTCAGTATCATGCAGTACCAAGTGGATTGCGCTTAATAGGGAAAAGTTTCACCTGACAACAGGATAATGACTCAAAACATCGGTCAGAATACTGTACGAACTACATTGCATCAAAGGAAAAACAGAAAATACTGAAAGATATGGTATGGCCGTCCCAAAGGCCCGATTGCAATCCCATTGAAATGGTCTGGGATGAAGTGGACAGACGTATCAGGGAAGCTAATATATCCAGCAAGGAACATCTCTGGAATATTGTTAAGGATGTGTGGAATCATATAGATCCACGATACCTACAAAAACTGATTGACTACATGCCTCGAGTGTGTGAGGCAGTCATTAAATCCAAAGGAGGAGACTTTGATGAAAGTAAAATGTAATGTTTGTGATTGTATTATATATGTGTAAGTTAGTATAATTATCTTTTGTGAGAAATAACGTTTGATTTGTGTTTTAAATCTGAATTACCAGGGTGTATTGAAATTAATGAGCGGTAATGTATGCCGGAGTGAAATAGTGTCTGAAGTCGGGGAGTTTTTGATGTACACATAATAATAATAATATCACCAAATATCTTCACCATGGCGTTCTTCTTTTCCCGCGAATTCATTGTGCTGTACAAGTTTAATAATCAAACACATACAGAAATCATTATGTCACTATGTTGTTCGTAGCCACTAAAGCAAGTTAGAGCAACATCCGTTGAAGTGTACAAACATTCGTTTCTTTGAACGATGAACGATTTTTCTTCCATACACTAAAATAAATGTTGTTCTGCCACTTCTCAAACTGAAAAATGTATTTATACACCGATGAGTAATTGAATTAAATATAGCTGCCGTTTTGGCAAAATAATGATGTGGTCGGCCCGGTAAATATAATAGTATGCGTAGTACGTTACTGCGATGTCGTCAGATCTTTTACTGACCGTGTAACAGTTGACCACGGGGTTGGCAAGATACGACATCTCTGCGCATTTGATTGCGGCCAGATTATCGGTGCCAGGTATATGGGTCATTCCATCTCCGAAGTCGTGCAGGCACTGGGCTTTCCACGGGCCACCGTGCCAGCAGTGTTCCATAAGTACGTGGACTCGACCACCACCTCCGCCGCCGCCACCACCACCACCACCACCACCTATCCAGAACAATATGCTCGCAATAGGGTACAGGATTCACCATCCCTCATGGGTATCTCTGCTCACCGCATGTTAGAAGGCACATTAACTGACATGGGCAAAGGAACGCCGCCTTTGATCTCTCGAAGTGTGGAAGAAAGATCGCCTAGTCAGATAAGTCGAAGTACCAGTGTATACACGGCGATGGAAGGGTACGAGTGCGTTACCCAGCACATAAGACAATAGGTCCTTCTTGTCACTAGGTTATAGCTCAGTCGATGGTGGCAGTAGTCTGCTTCAGCATCCAAAGCACTCGATTTCTGTCACAGAGTAGTCTGAAAACTTTGGTTTCTGTGATGTCTGCAGCATTGCATGCATATCAGATTGTTTAGAGCTAGGGTTTCATAAGTTCCGTTAAGTAGTGAAATATGACACCCTGACGAAATTTCCCGGGGTGTGTACACAAATTTGGAAGTACTTCAGACTCAGGATTGTTCACGTGGGATGAAATGGGACCCCTGGTATATCTGCCAACGTCCCTCACTGGCGAACGTTACAGGAACCTGCAATATACTCATGTCCACCCATTTGTTCGTCTCCAGCACCCTGCAGGAAATCTTTTCCTGTAACAAGGAAATGCACCGGTCCATCGCTCCTGAATTTTGGCCAATTGGTTCATTGAACATTCCACAGACATGAGGATGCTTGACTGGTCCCGAAGGTCAACCGACCTTCATCCTATTGAGTGCATCTAAGATGCTATCGAGAGGTATCTGCACGAGTTGGACCTTGCTCCGACCCATCTCTGTGCATTATGGGAGGTTGTGAGGAGGTCATGAATCAGTATGGCTCCCTAATGCCTTCGTTACCTTGTGGAGTCCACTTCACACCACGTCACTACAATCATCAGGGCGAAAGGGGCGCCACGCGCTACTAACCTAATTCTATTACTCATCAGTGTATTTAAAATATTAATGTACTCCAGATTGTCTACATTGTTTCGTTCTAAATCAGTTAGAGATTGAACATTCAAAATCATTGTGAATAAATGTGTCTGTTATACAATACGGTAAACATTACCATTCCATGTTGTAGAATTATACCCTTACACTTTGTGATGTGCTTCTCAGTCGGACGTTTGCCTCATTTGGTAGAGTAGGGTATTTAATGCTTTTATGCATTCTTAGCGTATACACGAGATGTAGGTATGGTGGAATTTCTCATCGGCTGGGGATTTACATGATTTTCACTCCCAAGAAAACGATAGATTGAAGACATACTGTGATAGTACATACATCACACACTCGCACTATATGTAGAGGTGAGAGATATCATTGTCAATATTCGATTTATTATTATTATTATTATTATTTTTATTATTATTATTATTATTATCTGCATTTCAATGGTATGTTTTGTCATTAATATTTGTAAGCTGGGAGGTCTCCATATATGTAGTATGAGTAATTTGTTTTGATCATACGGTTGGGAAAACATTGCTATATTGGAACTTGGAAGCTTTGCGTGAGTCACGTATATATCCCAGTCTGATGAGATGAGCTTCTTCTTGTACTAGGAAAGTTCTATGACTCATGTGAAACACCCCAGAGTTTATTTTCTTGGGACCAAGAAGTAGTTCACGGCATGGTCTTGAATCATGATTGGCTGGGCAGGATCAATCTAGGCGTATCATGTGAGAGGAAGGGGAATGCTGATGTCTATAAAGGTTGAACAAACGGCGGGAACCACACACACTGTACGGGGATGAAGGAGTGCGAACACACACGGGAGTGAAACTGGATATACGGTACAGGAGTGACACTGCTGCACTATACTGGACTGGACTTCAAACGTTTGTGGAACGTAGTATTTTTATGTTTGTGAGAAGTGACTGGCATACACCTTAGTATTGCATCATTTTGTGGTGGCCTGGTATTACATGTTCCTGAAAGCTGGGAGGTGCTATATCTCAGAATTTCCATAATTTATGCTCAGGAACAACAAGCGTGTGTTGCCCAAATATATATATCTTTACACCGAGCTGGATAGCTGCAGTCGCTTAAGTGCGGCCAGTATCCAGTAATCGGGAGATAGTGGGTTCGAGCCCCACTGTCGGCAGCCCTGAAGATGGTTTTCCGTGGTTTCACATTTTCACACCAGGCAAATGCCGGGGCTGTACATTAATTAAGGCCACGGCCGCTTCCTTCCACTTCCTAGGCCTTTCCTATCCCATCGTCGCCATAAGACCTATCTTTGTCGGTGCGACGTAAAACAAATAGCAAAAATATATATCTTTATAACAAGTGTTAAAGTCTGTGAACACAGTATTACGAGGTACAGTATCTGTGTGATTTTGTAAGTGCTGATTATGAGAATCGGCAAGTCCTGTTGATACAGAGACAGTGAAGGGTTCTTATATACATATATGTACATTGTTCAACGAACTAACTACAAATGGTAGCTTAGTTCTCGCTTTCGTTTTCCCACTGTTTTCATTGTTGTTGTTGTTGTTGTTGTAAATATGGAGTCTTCCAGCAATCTTTTGTTTGTGTATTATAAGTGTATTTTGGTGTGTTGATGAGGTGCTCATGCACGAATTTTATTGAGAATATAGTTAGATATTTTAGAATCAGTGGGGTTATTGATGAACCTACGTGCAGTTCTTACCTATTTAGTCGTTTTCAGAAGGTTAGGTAAGGCCTGAAGCTGATGTACCAGTACGCAGCATTATGTACACGCCGTGGGATATAAAGAATTGTCATGCTCTATCTAAATTCGAGGGATCTATTCTGGTGAACTCTGGCGCTCATACTACGGACATTTCGATTAATTATGTTTATTAATTTTATTACGTTTTTGAGTAATTTTATTTATTTATATAATTTTATATATGATATTTTATTATTATTTATTAGTATTCACAAAAAGTTACAATACTTACAGACCGCGGCCGTTTTGTTTTCGATTCTTGTCCCGGTATTACCTATTGCACTTTTGTGGTTCATATTTCTGAAGTTTGTTATCCTGTTCTCGTAATCCAATAAGGATGAGAAACTCCAGTACTGGCACGCAGTTACATGGGTTATCAGACCGAGTAATTCATGCTTTAAGAACATAGGCTAGTGGCCACTATATACCAAACTGCTAACTTGAACTACCATAAACTCGACATTTGAACTAACTATAGCGCACTGGTTGGAGGTATGTGTTGTTGCCGACGACACATGTTCACTTTTCACTTTGTCACACCTAGAAAATCCCTCTATCCTTCTATTGTATGTGATATGTTCTATGTGTCTGTGTTTGAAGCTAGTCATCAGACGACTTATACCACGTTTCAATTCAGCATTTACGTAGTCATGTCGCTATTAAATTACAGAACGCAGTCTTTTAGTATATACCCAACATTCAACCAGCTTTTATTATTTTAATTTCAAGGTTATTTAATCTAAAGTTTCCTTTTCATATATACTTCGTATAGGCAATAAAAAGAGCATGTTTGGTATTTTCATTATTACTTCACCATTGATATACCACCATGGTTATTTGAATGAACGTCGAGAGAATGGAACGATAGTTAACAAATGATCAACATTTACTTATCTCACTCTTTGAAATTAACCGAGTTATCTCTGAATTTAATCAGAACATATACCGCTATCCTGCCAGTAAGAAAGAAATATCTCTTGCATGGATTCGTCTTTGAGTTCTCCACAAACATACGCACGTTTGGACTTCAATCTTCTCGCTTTCAGCAGTCTGAATGATGAATAATTTTACGTGGATTATTTATTCTCGTTTGTTATAATCCGAGAAAGGTTAGGTAGTGTAAAAAAAAAGGGATGATCTGAAATGTTGATAAATAATGAGCGTATGGATGTACCCCCTCCCATGACAATCTCGCTGATCGATCACCCAGCCCAGTGCAAAAATATCCTGTCTCCAGCCTTCATAATGATCTCATTACGGAAATGTGAAGAAGTGATCGAGTAAGTGAATTGATGAAGGCCACCATAGTTTTTTTTTCGTACGTTTGCCTCTGCTGGAAAAAGATGAAACGGCTTCAGGAAAGCTAGACCTTTTGGTTTTTCATTTACTTTGCAGCAAATTGATTTAAAAAAAATGTAGATTAGCGTTTTATATATGCATTTTACATTATCTATCTGTTTATCAATCTATCAACCAGGATATATTGGAGCGTTTAAGAGCCAACCAGAGTGGTGTATACCTTCTAATTTTGTGTCCGAAATCAAGTTTCCCGTCCGCCACCAGTGAAATAATTTTTCTGCCGGTTGTATAGCTTGTATATCGTTTATAAAGGTGCATGCAGTTTCTCTCCAGAAATTGAAGACTGATGGAGGGCTGGTGTATGGTTTAAACAAGTACATGCAATTTAATTCCATTGCGGGTGTGCCCGAAAAGAGCTGCACCACCTCGGGACGAGGACACGCATTAGGCCGCCTTCGTAGCGTAACGGTTAGCACGATTAGCTGCCGCCCTCGGAAGTCTGGGATCAATTTCCGGTACTGCTAGAAAGTTAAGATTGGCAGCAGTGCTGGTATTTGGTTAAAAGGTGCGAAGGATACGTGCAGTTCCACCTCCATTGGGGGTGTGCGTGAATCGAGCTTCACCGCCTCGAGGAATAGGAGGACACGAGTTCGTCCACATACGTAGGGGAACAGTTAGCGTTATTAATTCATGTCTTCAGAGGCCTGGGTTCTATTCCCGGTACTGCTAGAAATCTAAGATTGGCAGCAGTGCTGGTACGTAGTTATAAAGTCACATGCAACTCACCTCATTCGTGGGTGTGCCTGAAAAGAGTTTGACCACCTCGGGACGGGGACACGAATTTACATTTTTTTAAGTGGTTAATGGAACAACATGTTTTGAATTACTCATCGAAGAAACTGTACTTCAGGTAGTCTAACACATAAAAGCAACTTGAAGAATGTTGCCAAACGCTCAGCCGTGCCTATTTCACTTACAAATTTTACAAGACTTCCTACCTTTAATCCATCATTTAATGGACGTGGAGGAGCGGGGGTGCACGTTATTTTTTTTAATAGGGAAGATTCCTTTTAAACTGAAATGAACAGGTAGGGTATTTCGTCATTCCTTCCCTCCCGGCAAGATCTACCCGCACTCTTTCCATCTTTCGCACCCACTAACTTCCTATCATTTTCAGTGGTACGGTACCCATACATGGACGCAAACACGCACAGGAACTCCACATAAAGTAAAATAAAACAATGTGACTATTTGTGCGCAGCTAGGCAAGCGCCCAGTTTTTCATATCGCGAGTAGCAAGATAAATTCTGACAAAGTGGTTGCTATTTACAAGTGCTGAATACGACAGACCCACGTCATTAAATTTTCTAGCACGTTAATAGTCAAACACCTCCAGTCGTTTCGTCGAACGAGAAGGGCAGAGACATTCCAAGAGCAAATGAGATATAAGACTCAATGGCTATTTGCACGGCGAATGAATCCTTTCGTTCTGAATGTGTTAAAGAACATATTTCAGTGTAAAATTCCGGCCCAACGGTTTTCCTCACATTCATGAGCAGTTAAACTACTCTGATATACAGGGAGTTTCTCTCATCGGTTGGCCGGCAGGCGCCCCCAGCGTATCTGCCTTCTGTTGACTCAAAACTCCCCGCTCCGCGGCATAGCAACAAGGACAGCACTTCGCTCGCTTTATCCGTGCATGACATAAAATAACAATTAAAATTAGGAAAATAAGTAATTCAGAATTAAGAAAATAAGCTCGTATTTTATGGCAGGAGGTGTTAGGAATGTTCTCCTGCATCCTCATATTTCTGGCATCGTGTTAGGAAACTCCGATTCACACGCATAAGTTCGTCTTCCGTAACTGAGGCTATTTCTCTCCGGAAATGTGCTTTCAGTTCGTCCAATGTGTGAGGGTTTATTGCATACACTTTATTTTTTAAGCTCCCGCATAAATAAAAGTCACAAACAATTAAATCGAGGGACCGTGACGGCCAAAATTCCGTACTACTAACACGGTCATCAAAAATTTCCTCAGTCAAGTTTATTGTAATATTAGCTGTATGTGTGATGGCAGAATCTTGCGAAAAATATCCATTTCGACAGTCAGTGATAGTCATTCGTCAGAAAGTGGTTTGAGTATATTATCCCTGTATCTTTGTGCATTGATTTTGCCTTGAAAAAAACGATAGGTCCTATAATTCTGTATCAGTTCACTGTGCACCATACTCCGATCCGTTCGTCATGTAGAGGAATTTCGTATATGCGATGGGGTTTTTCTTTACTTCAATATGAGGCCGATGACCTGGATGTTAGGCCCCTCTAAACAACAAGCATCATCATCATCACATTACTCCAATATCTGTTATTCTGCGTCGAAACATACCCGTGTAAATGGAACCATGCTTCGTCAGAGAAAAATATTAAGCCTGGATCAATTATTTCACCGTGATCGTTTCGCAGCAGCCAATTACAAAAACGTACCCGCTTATCATGATCACGTGGATCCATTTCGTGTACTACAGTTACCTCGTATGGTTTCAATTTTAACATTTTCGTTGTCCGCCATGCTGAGCTGTTCGAAACCCCTGCTTCTTGTCCAAGTCGTCGTAGGTATTTTTTAGGCGTATGTTATAATCTTTCTGTGTTTTCATTTACTTCTTCATCGTTAGGTACGCGTTTTTTAACACTTCGTTTCATATCAAGTAAAGAACCACTTCCTCTCAATTTGTTTACGAGTTTCCGCACGGTCTCTCTATGTGGAGGACGTACACCTGGAAGTTGTGGTACAAATCGTTTAACAACTTCCCTGCAAGACTCTTTTTTCACATAATTATCGTACATAAATACCCCTTCCTCTACCGTGTACACATGTGGACGCGTTATGAGAATGATACCCCGAAGTAACACGTCACAACTCGACAACAGTTGTAGCGAGAGATCAACACTTAATACATGTTCAAAGCACGGACCTCAACTCTGAAGGGCGAGCATTCTCTTGCTGTCGCTGCGCTGTGTAACGGGAAGTGATGAGTCAACGGGAGGCAGATAAGCTGGATGAGCCTGCCGGCCAGCCTATAAGAGAAACTCACTGTAGTTGAAAACACTTCCAAGATTCAAATTTTCTCGCTTATAACAGTCGTCCTTCTGAATACGTTCACGCCCGCTTCAGGATAATAATAATAATAATAATAATAATAATAATAATAATAATAATAATAATAATAATAATAATAATAATTACGGAGATACCGTGGTGGACGGAGCTAAAAGACGGTGCGGGCATAAATGGGTGGATAGAGAAAAGATCAAAATTTTAATTAAAATCTTAAAATCAGTACCGGTAATTTTATTTCTTGCCTTTTCTCTTTTCTTTTCAAATTTTGAACTTCTGCTAAGCAATAACAAATAATCAGGTACAAAAGCGAGATCGAGAAACATTGTTAGAAAAGTTAGAACAATCAGACAATATGAGTTAACAACCTGAACTTGATACTCCCCAGTTACAATTTTAACAAGAGCACCACGGCTACCTTCAATAAATCTACAAGGAGACTGAGCTCCAAAATTTACAAGTTCCAGACCTCTAAAGGCACAATCTACATTTTACCAAAACCGAACAGTGTTCACTGTCTTATCCGCTCAACAGTCGAATTTACGTAGGAAGGTAGTTAAATTTAACAGGGGCAATAAATGCCCATTCTACCTGGGCATAATTAAAAAATAAAAGGTTAAAGTTACTGGCCGAAAACCAAAATGTCAGAAGGTGAACACTTGCACTCCTCTGAAATACACTTGACAAATACCTAAAACCCTATTTGGGCTGATGGCCCTAAGTAACAGAGGCTAAGCCTATACTACGGAGGTGACTAGATGGAGAGAAAGTTTAAATTACAAGGAAAAGATAAATTTCGACTTTACGAAAACATAGTCACCTCAGGACCAAGTTGAAGGGGAGTATAAGAGGGTTCCCACTCTTTATTCCCTAAGTTTAATTAAGATATTAAACCAGATGTACAATGTTCATGGCCGGATTACATTCAAAAAGAATTTTGAAACCTACCCCTCGAGTTAACTTTCTGAGAATATTACATGCTTAAAATAAGTCTGCCATTACCTTGAGGTGGAGGACCTTCCGGAGATGGACGAAGCAAGCCCTCCCCTGCCTCTTCTACTAACACACTATACTGCTGGACTGGAGCGATCGAAAGACAACATGCCTCAAATGGTCCCAGCTCTTATAGCCGAGAGGAAGGTTCCAGCTTTCTCTGGGCCGAAGCCCTGGGACACCCACAATTTCCATTAGACAATGAAATAAATATCAAAAACCCCGATTGGTTTCTTAAACGTACATAAATGTACATAAATGTACATAAGTTCCTATTGGCTACAGTTTTAGGCTGGCGTGAAGAGATAGAAGTGCTGATAACCGTAGAACACCGAAAACAATCTACAAACAATACAGTTTAGCAAACCACTTTTTACAAAATTTCTCTTGAAAATTGTCTATTCTCTCATCAGAGGGAGCACCTAAGTTGATAGTAGACATCTGTCGATGAATGTTCAAACTTCTTCAGAAATGAGTTTCATATTTAATGTTATAGATAGCCTTCTGAAAGGCGCTTAATTTAAATGCATGGAGCGGGCGTACCTCCGGTACAGCTCTCTACCCCCTAAAGCCCTTCCACATTTGACACAGTTTTGAAATTTTATTTTTTAGAAAATTTTGAATTTGAAGATAGAAGTCAGAAAATTTCTTGATGGAGAGTTCATTTGTAAGTTATTACGCCGCAAATAAGTCTTGAAGTGTTTATAACCTTGTAGAAGTCCGGTATGTACTGTCCAAGGTTGATGGCAAGAGCGGCACCACTGCCGATGCCAGGGTGGGGTACCCCGGACCCCTCAAGTACCCTCAGATACATCACCTTAAGAGGAGTAGTCATGGTGATGGTCGCCACGGATCAACTACTGAAGTTTTGCCTGACGATGAAGTGGGCTGTTGTAGAACCGCACCTCAGCCCTTGCAACTTATGATGGAACTCGGGTTTGCCGTCGTGAAGGAGACTGGACCAGAGCAGGATGGGCCCTTACCCCGCAGCAGCATTACTCGCCAGTTGTTGTGACACGGCCTCAGATGACAATTACGGCACTGAAAGAATAATTTTCTGGGCGACAGTGATTATTTTATGCAGAGAGTTGTTTTATATTTTGTGTTGGTGGTGCAGATAAGGCGGGCGGCATCGGGGTTGAGTGTGGAGTGCAGGCTTGGGTTTGGAGGCAAGGGCAAAGTAATGGCAGACGGGAAACGGAAGGGAATGCAAAATCGTACTAGAGGGGAAGGTTTGTACAAAGATTGTTACATGAAAAAGGAATACCATAGATGTATATTGACACGGCAGAAGACCTCAACGTTCAGCTTATATATGAAAGTTTAAGATTTTGAGGTGTTAAGGAAATAAATATAATTACATTTGCAATGCCATGACTTGGTGGCCTACACTGAACAACCGATATGCCATACAGGTTTTACTTGTGACAAATGAACCCTAAAAATTCTTTCAGTGGCTGGATTGCTCACCAAAAGGGTGACCGGCGTTACGAAATCCAAAATAATGCACGGTCCATGAAATCTGGTGGCAAGCTTGCCTGCAGGAACGAAATTTTTCACCATGACTTGATCTCCAACCTCTCATATCTCTCTTTATCTTTCTGATGAGAAGCCTTAAGGTTACTTTTGGCCTTCTTCCACAGGTCCCTGACATTATTCGGATCTATTATCTCTGACAATATCTCGTTGGTGAACCATAGATTAGACAACGGCGTATTAAAAACAAACTTGAACATGAGAGATGACTCGTGAACAGCTGAATTTAACCCAAAGGATAGCCAGTGCAGAGAAGTATCCGATTTAGAATGGTCTTCATGATGAAAAGCCAACGGCCGTAGCCGTGTTGAAACACCAGATCCCGTGAGATCTCCGAAGTTAAGCAACATTGGGTGTGGTCAGGAGTTGGATGGGTTGCCACGCGCTGTTGGTGGGGGGTAAGGGAATGGAGGAGCGGAAAGGAACTGGCCACTCTACCGCACGTAAACTCCGGCTCAGGAACACCTCTGCGGAGGTTCGGACCTGCCTTCGGGCAGAATAACTCTTACCTTATCATGATGAAAAGCTATCAGAGCAGATCGAAGATTACGTTTAACCCGCTCAGCAAGAGATAGTTGTGGGTAATAAGCAGATGTTGTGATATGTGAAATGGATAAGTCAAAACAAAATTTGCGAAATAAATTAGAGGTGAGTGTCTTGGCATTATCGGAAACTATGTATTGACAAGGACCAAAAGAAGCAAACATAGTGTTAAGGCAAGAAATAGTAGAGTGAGCGGTAGCCAGCTTAGTCGGAAATAGCCTTGAAAATCTGGTGAATCCATCTACACACACGAGGATGAACTTGTTCCCGTTCCTCTTAGATTGAGGGAATGCCCCCACGTAATCTATATACAATCGCTGCATAGTGCGAGATGCTTGATGAGATGACAAAAGCCCTAGTCTAGTGGACAAGATGGGCTTAACCTAAGCAAGCAAAATTTACAGGCTTTAACCATTTCTCTGATTTTGGTGCCCATTATCTTCCAGATGAACATTTCTCTGATTTTTCTCTAGTTTTGAGGATGCCTAAATGTCCCCCTAATGGGGTCTCATAAAAATAATAATACTAATAATAATCGTATGGCCTCAGCTACCGTGTGCAGACATTTCAATTTGACGCCAAGAACAGCTGGAACTACATCTTTCATCTTCTGATCATGCCTTGAGTGGCCACACAGAACCCCATTCCTCAGAACATAAGGGACAACATTTTCCCCAGAAGAAAGTGTTTCCATAATAGGAGCCAGCACTGGATCTTCCCGTTGATATTTTTCGATGTCGCGGAATAACATAGGGGCATCAGTCAAAGTCGCACCAACACAAGAAGGTATGTAAATAGAAGGAGACGAACTTTCCTCCTCTCAATGGACTTAACATCACCAGAAAACATGCGGCTTAACCCATTCGTGACCACATTCTCTGATCCCCTAATGTGTCGCACGTCAAATTGAAATGCCGAATTACGGATAGCCCAACGGGCGATAGGTACTGTAGGATGGAGCCCAGCTAAAACCCAACTTAAAGCCTGATTGTCAGTTTCTAACTTAAATTTAACATGTTCCAGATACATGCGGAACTTCTGCAAGGCAAACAGGACTACGAGTCCTTCTAATTCATAGATGGAGTACATGGCTTCTTGAGCCGATATGGTTCTAAGACGCATAGGCGATAGGTCTCCTCCCGAGTTCGGTCTCTTGAAGAAAGACCGCAGCAACTGCAGATTTTGAGGCGTCGGGTTGAACGATGAATTTCGTAGAGAAGTCTGGCATAGCTAAGACTGGGTCGTTACAGAGAGCTAACTTAAGTCTTCGAACGCAGCTTGCTGCGATGGCCCCCATTCGAACTTGACACCTTTCCTATGAAGTAGGTTTAGGGGCGCCGCCCTATTAGCGAAGTTGAGAATATATTTCTTGAAGAAATTCACCATACCAAAGAATCTAGCAATTCCTTTGATATCCTTAGGAAGCTTGAAGTCACGAATAGCCTGCGTTCTGGAACGGTCAATAGAAACACCATCGGGCGACACAATATACCCTAAGAACGACGTAGAAGGCTTAGCAAAAGCTACCTTCGATAACTTGACGGTCAATCCAGCCTTACGAAGACGAGTTAGGACTTCTTTCAGATGTTCTAAGTGCTCTTCAAAGGTCTTCGAAAACACGACGACATCGTCGAGGTAATGATACAGATATTCAAATTTGATATCGGAGAAAACCCTATCCAGCCGTCTAGTAAGGACAGCCGCGCCCGTGGGGAGCAAGAAAGTCACTCGGTTGTATTCAAACAAATTCCAATCCGTGGCGAAAGCCGTTAGATGTTTCGATTCTTCTGCCAGAGGTATCTGATTATATGCCTGGTTAAGATCTAAGATGGTAAACATCTTTAACATCTTTAACTTGAGGAGGCTTGAAGTCACGAATAGCCTGCTTTCTAGAATGGTCTATAGACACTCCATCGAGCGACACAATATGCCCTAAGAAAGACATAGAAGGCTTAAAAAGCTACCTCAGATAGCTTTACTGTCAACCCAGCCTTACGAAGGCGATTTAGGGCTCCCTTAAGACGATATAAGTGTTCTTCGAAGGTTTCAGAAAACACCACGACATCGTTGAGGTAATTTAAAGATATTCGAACTTGATGTCGGAGAAGACCCTATCAATTAGTCTAGTAAGGACAGCCGCGCCCGTGGGGAGCCCGAAAGGCACGCGGTTATATTCGTACAAGTTCCAATCTCTAGCGAATGCCATCATATGTTTTGATTCTTCCGCCAGAGGAATAAGATTACAATCTTGGTTAAGATCTAGAATGGTAAAGAACTTAGCCTTTCGAAACCACGAAAAACATGAATGAAGATCAGGAAGGGACACTGATTGTAATACAACCTTACGGTTTAAAGCCCTGTAATCAATGGCAGGCCTGAAAACACCTTGGGGTTTCGGTACAAGTAAAATTGGCGATGAATTTGCCGACTTTGAAGGTCGAATAATGCCATCCTTCAACATTTGATCTGTAATCTCTTTAAGTGCCTTCATGTTAGGTGGAGATAGCCTGTATGGAGGAAACCTTACCGGGATCGAACCCGTTACCTCATTTTTGTACTCATTTAGGTCTGTAACTCCAAGGGTTTCCGAAATTACGTTGGGAAAAGACTGGCATAACCTTCGAATACTCTCAGACTGGTCCTCAGGTCTAAGGTGTAATGACATCTCACTCTGGGTAGAAGAAATAGGTGAAAGTGACGCGAAATTACATTTTAAAATGAGGAATAGTGAAGTTACTATTAAATTTCAATGTGCAAGACTTGCTCTAAAATCGAACACAAGACCAGAATGCGACATGAAATCTGCTCCCAATATCACAAGGCCAGACAACTGTTTAGTCAGGAACAACTTCACTTTCCAAGTAAATTTAGATATTCGAACTTTAGCATGAATGAAGCCTAAAATTTCGAAGGGTGAAGAATTTGCCGAAACACATTTGACAGAAGAGAAACAATAACCAGGAAATTTACAAAAACTTTCAATTTAGAATTCCATTCCTCAGAAGTAATAGAGCGCACACTTCCAGAGTCTAATAGAGCAGTGACTGGTTCATTTTCTATCTCAATATTGAGAAATGCCGGGCTGAATGGCTCAGATGGTTGAGGCGCTGGCCTTCTGATCCCAACTTGGCAGGTTCGATCCTGGCTCAGTCCGGTGGTATTTGAAGGTGCGCAAATACGTCAAACTCGTGTCGGTAGATTTACTGACACGTAAAAGATCTTCTGCGGGACTAAATTCCGGCACCTCGGCGTCTCCGAAAACCGTAAAAGAGTAGTTATTGGGACGAAAGTCAATAACATTATTAACATTATTACTATTGAGAAAGGGCACACATCCTGGGGTCTGAGAGGCGATTTTAAGGCATTCCCTGGGGCCTTCAAAAGATAAATTTGACGGGGTGTCTCCCTCAGCTAGTTCGGTGCCCGACTTAACCTGGGCTCAGTCTCCTGAAGCTGAATATGGTGACTCAGTCGGCTGCACTAGTCACTACCTATCGCCTAAGTTAGTGGAGGCAGCACCAGAAGTAGAACAGGAAGGTATGCTGTTAGGTGACACAATTTTTGGCCAGATGTGAGAAAGACCAGCACTAAAACATCCCGGGGATGGCCCTACTCCATTCCTAGTTCCACTAGGTTTTACAAAGGGACATTCATTGCGAAGATGTTCTGCCGATCCGCACGCAAAACACATGCGCGGAGGGAAGGTTCGGCGAGGTTGTGGCCGAGAATCTTTCGATGACGGAGCAGGCTCCCTAGCGACTCGTAATTTGTTAGCATACCTCACTCCCTCAGCTGACACTGCCATACCCTGAAGTTCGGAGAAGGTTTGAGGTCGAAGAGCGAAACACAACCTGTAACAAGGTAGATAATTTAATTTACACAACAATTGTATAGTATCTGTCACTGAAGAAATAAAGCCTATCCTGGGGTTAAGGATCCTCAGTTAATTAGGTGCTAATCCCATACTAAATGTGTGTATAAAAGGAGGAGGGAAGAAAGAACTTTTCCGAAATAATAGTTGCACCTATTGGGGCAAAGGTGCATTATACCAAAACTTTTAATAGTGCCCAACTGACCAATTACACAAGGAATTATCACGTATTACAACGTGACAGGAAAATATTTGAGAGAAGCAAACACCAGGTAACTGAATTTGGAAACGTCGCTGTCAGACAAGAAGAGGATATCGAGGAAATAATCTCGAAACATCCCTACAAGAAAATATCACATATGAGATAAAGATACTACTAATACATTTGCACAAACGTCGTGCTTCTGCCCTAATACATTGGCTGCATTCGAAATACTAGCGACCATTTCAAAAGGAATTCGAAAACTTAAAATGCCATTTTAAATATATATTGTACAGTAAATATAGCCCGACTTTATCAATTATTTTTAAGTTGGCATGATGTATCTCTCAGGGCAATTTCAGGTAATTTATGGCTAGGGCTTGGTACAGGAGGAAGGGTCCTATCTAAAAGAAAACTTGAAAATTTACTGAAGAATAGAGTTTTATTCAGAAAAATGCATGTTGACGTGCACATCACTTTACTGTAGATATTTGCTGTCTTCAACATCGCCTATGAGATGACCCGTGCTCCCAGGTCACCATGCTGAACTGGACTGGAACTCGTTCGGCAGGCTGCTCGCGTTACGATGAGATGAGGCTGGAACACCCAGGTCGGCTTGACATGGGATTGAACTCGAACCTTTGACGTTCTGGACGTTCTCCGACGGGGTAATCACACGTCACATAACTCACACGAGTGTCCACAATTGCACAGTCCCCCGACACATTTGATTACAGCACTGTTTAATTTAATATTGTCGTGATATGCAGTCGAACTCTACTAATCCCTTGTAGATAGAATTTACAAGTCCATTAAAGATGAAGATGCGGATAGCATCGAGCTTGGAAATAAATAAAGCACCGTTCATGAATAGAAATAATGAAACTGAAAACTGTTCACGCACCAGGCACAGTTCTTGCTGGCTTTCCACTAAATAAGGTCGCACTTGACATTTAAAGAAATGTATGACCGCTCAATAGTTTATCTAGGACACTGCTGTCTGTCATGCACTAATAACAAACACTTTGATTAAGCAGTAAGATTAGTAATTGGGCACTGAAAAATGGGCGCAGTTGACATAAAATAAAATATGCGACTGCTCAAGAGTTTATCAAAAGACACTGCTGTCAGTAACGCACAAATAATTAAACACTTCGAAGAAGAAATAATACACAGTTTATAAGGTAGTTCAGTTTGAATGGAATAGCATTCACTTCAACTCTTGAATTGAAAAATATGAAAGTTGGCAAGTATAGTTGTACATTAACATAGTTTGAATTGATCATCGTTCAGAATGAACCACTTGTGTCGAAGCACACGACTATACCTTTTACAGTAGGTAATCACTTGCATTTATATTAGTGGGAAAGTTTGAATACTTTCATGGACACTCTCATTTAATAATGAAATTATGCTGACTGAGATTTTAAAAGAATGTAACAGTTAATAATATATCGCAGTAGTGTCACATTGAAATTAATAATACTTATTCAGAGACTAAGTGGTAATAAACTAATTTCCACAATTATAAAAGTAGGTCACATCGAGAAGTTTCAACACGCTCATAGATTCTAAGTTCAACTCGACTGATAGAATCTAAGTCCACACTAAAGACTTTGCATAATTTGAACTTCAGCACGCGCATAAATTCTAAGTTCAACTCGACTGTCAGAGTTTAAATCCACTACGAAGACTTTGAATAATTTGAAGGTAGACTTGGTCAGCACTTCGATGAACAGTAACGACGCAGCGTGGAGAGCAGACTGGACTCCCAGCTGTGACTGATTTGGGTCAAGTGAGCTCGCCGTATATTCTGTTTGGGCTCCTACGTCATCAGATAGCGTGATATCCTTGAAGTTGATTATCTGGAGAATCCCTCGACGGATATGCTTCAGATTCACATTTGGAGACGTTTATGTGCTCTTCTTCAAAATGACGTATCTCTCAAGTTGCTGCGATTATTATTATAGAAGTTTAAAAAATTTTCACATCTAATATTCGCGAAGGGGCGACGTTCTTTCTGGAACACACCAGGCCAAGCTGGCTACACGTGACGCGTCAGGCGGATGGCCATTTTTGTTCCTGCTAGGGCTCTCTAAAGACTTAAGGTAATCGCCCACTGCAGGGAACCGCGCCGCGCCGCGCGGAACAAGCTTGTAGAACATTCCACGGGCCATTTTCCGAGACTTCGCCCATACAGCGCACCTCACCGCGCCGCTTCTCTCCAGTTGGGGAAGTGCAGCTCACACAGAAATATGAGTTCCAGTTCCGAGGAGGACTTCTTATTTGCGGTTGCGATATTTGCAAATGAGGAAGAAGGAAAACGCGAAAGAAAAGTTTGGGTCCACAACATTTGTGAGAAAAGGGAAACGTACGGAGAGTTTCACCATTTATTTCCTGATCTACTAAAGGACCGAAGTAAATTTTCCCACTGCTTTCGTATGTCCCAAGAAAAATTCTATGAACTATTGAACCTAGTTAAGCCGTGTGTACCGAGTTCGATAGCTGCAGTCGCTTAAGTGCGGCCAGTATCTAGTGTTCGGGAGATAGTAGGTTCGAACCCCACTGTCGGCAGCCCTGAAAATGGTTTTCCGTGGTTTCCCATTTTCACACCAGGCAAATGCTGGGGGTTGTACCTTAATTAAGGCCACGGCCACTTCCTTCCCACTCCTAGCCCTTTCCTGTCCCATCGTCGCCATAAGACCTATCTGCGTCGGTGCGACATGAAGCAACTAGCAAATAAAAAAGCCGTGTGTAGAGCGAGAAAATAATATCACCTTTCGCCGAGAAAGGCGTACAGTGCACAATACCACTAACCGCGTGAAGGTACGAGCGTGCTGGCACTAGTCGAGGACTCACGAAGACTGCCGAAACGCCACGAAACCACATTCTTTCCGTTATTCCTTCCTTCTACCCTCGCCCATACAAGCGCGCCGAAAGGAAAAAGTTCCGTTCCAGAAACCTGGGGGCTTCTGGTGCGGAAATTCCACAAGCTTGTTCCGCGCGGCGCGGCGCGGCGCGGCTCCCTGCAGTGGGCGTTAAGCCATTTCATTTCACAAGAAGCAGACCACGGAAATTTCTTCTCGGCTGCGCTGCGCTGCGCGGCGCGGTGTAGTGGGCGATTACCTTTATAGAGCCTTAGTTCCTGCAGCTACGTCACTCACTCAGCTGCGGCTGGCTCAAGCCGGCTCGCCTCGTCGAGCGTAAACAAACCAAGTTCGCAGTGAATGTCTTGCGTGAAGCTGAAATATAATTGATCGTCAAAAAATAAGGCATGTACCGCTCGTAACCGTTACAATATATATATCATAAAGATGGTACCTAATTTACATCATGGGCTTAAGTTTAAAATGTTATCTTTAATCTTGATATTTAAAGTCTTGAGCCTAAACCACTTGCCCATTTTGGTGGAGCTTGCCTGCCCGCGGGGAATTTATCAGTGCGACCGCTTAGGTCAACCTATTCTCCTCAAGTCACCAGTCAATCTCGCTTGCTAGCGGACAGGCATATTGGGCACCAGTAGGTACTACCATTTTTTTCGGTCTGACAACATTTCGTTATGTTCAGCACCGATTGCCGAAACCAGATTATAAGGACGTTGAATCAGTAGGCCTGTCAACACTGCCGGCTCAGACGATTGAGGCGCTAGCCTGTTGACTCCAACTTGGCAGGTTCGATCCTGGCTCAGTCCGGTGGTATCTGATGGTGCTCATATAAGTCAGCCTCGTGTCGGTAGATTTACTGGCTCGTGAACGAACTCCTGTGGGTCTAAATTCCGGCACCTCGGCGTCTCCGAAAACCGTAAAAGCAGTTAGTGGGACATAAAGCAATTAACATTATTATTGTTAACAACACTGCCGGCTACATATTTAAAGGGGGAGGATTTCACGTTTTTATTATTATTATTATTATTATTATTATTATTATTATTATTATTATTAAGAAACACCGATACAATGCAGCTATTCGATCCTGCGAACATCTCACAAGGCCTACTACAAACTACTCCTACTCTACTTCAGGAGTACACATCATTCAAGTAAGGCACGGCTCCAAACATCAGTTGTGGTACACTTCGTGACACAAAATAGAGATGTTTTGAAAATTTAAGTCACTGGATACAAGCATGCTAGGAAGAGAGAAAGAAAGAAAGAAAGAAGCAACAAAGCAGTGGGTTATCGTAGAGATATTTTTTTGCTTGTTGATACACAAAGGTTTTTCTACACTTAAGAGTTTGCACGTCTGTTTCCAGAATGTGTTTAAATGATAACTGTTTGTTAAATCTTCAGCCCAAAGGCTGGTTGGATCCTTAAGTTAGCACTATCAAAGGTTATGCAGTTTTATGAAAAGTGCAAAAACCGATGGGGGCGCCATAATCAGGCTTACAAGGAAGGCATTACGAGGAATGAGGTAGTTGGCCATTGCTCTCCTCAGTGGGCCAGAAAATGATTTTGCGGAACAACCGGCCCTATTCATAGCACATTTCATGAAAATCAAAATGTACTAAAGCCATGGATGTCATTACTCATCACCACCTACACTTCAGCTGTGCTCATACTGCCAAAGTCGTAAATGAGACTGAGACCTCGAGGAAGCGACATTTTCCTCGTGAAAAAAGAAAGAAAATACAGGCAACAAATAGCATCAGCGGATAAATGGTAGCATTCGCTTCAAATTTTCCTAAAGTCCGCTTGTCATTTTCCTAACCTAATAGAACTAGGCAAGTTTATATTGGACAAATGTGTATTAAAGAGTAAGATAAATATTTTATTACGGAATAACACAGCATGGGACGAGGTATACAAAGATAGACGGTGATTCCTTCGTACAAGAGTCCGCTCAGATATTGTCAGGTGGTGTACATTCAGTGCCGGCCTCGCGGTGTAGGGGTAGCGTGCCTTCCTCTTACCCGGAGGCCCCGGGTTCGATTTCCGGCCAGGTCAGGGATTTTTACCTGTACCCGAGGGCTGGTTCGAGGTCCACTCAGCCTACGTGATTAGAATTGAGGAGCTATCTGACGGTGAGATGGCGGCCGCGGCCTATAAAGCCAAGAATAACGGCCGAGAGGATTCGTCGTGCTGACCACATGACACCTCGTAATCTGCAGGCCTTCGGGCTGAGCAGCGGTCGCTTGGTAGGCCAAGGCCCTTCAAGGGCTGTAGTGTAATGGGGGGTGTACATTCCGTCTGTAACGTGGGTTGTAGGACTACTTTCTGTGAATGGAATTGGCATACACTGGATTGATGGCCTTCTTTATGTACGTCTTAGAATAAGAGAACGTAACAGTCAATAACTGAGAAAGTAATCGGTACTAAATTTCGTACGGATTTCGGCTTCAGAGTGCAAGTCTGCCTGCTGTCATGTAAATGTAAATTGTATTTGACTACAGTGCACATTTGTTGAAGGTAAAGGAGGAAAATGTCAGTACTCTTGTAATGTAAATCAAATTACCTAGGTTCTGTTTGTTGGGTTTACATTTTATTTCGAGGAGTGTACACTATTTATTCTCTTTATAGTAACACATTGATTATCATTATTAGTCGAAGCTCTTCTTGGAATAAGGTAGACATGGTGCACGAACAGAGGTTATTTGTAAATGATTGCATGATACAAGTACTGTCAAGCTTCTTCAGTAATTATTTGAACATTTAATTATGCGTTGTCACTAGCCGCACATTATCGATCTATAGTACGTTTTAGGTATTGTATCATTATTTGATATTAATGTTTCTTTTTCTCCAGTTGATTTGTTTATTATAAGGTACATTTAATTGTGCCAGCAATTACGGGCCGAGTTGTGTTATGATTACGGACTGAAGACCAGACGGTCAATTATTATCGAGTGAGTCGTGTCATTTTATTCGTACCGTGGTTGTCGTTTCTGCTACCAGGGGTACTTGCGTAGTGTTTACTTTGTGACTTAGTCTCTGATTATGAAGAAGAAATTTCGAATAGGCCTATTTGCAAAATGTTTGTTGGTATTACACTTTAACGATGATGATGATGATGATGATGATGATGATGTTGATGTTGATGATGTTTATTATGCTTGGTGTTTAAAGGGGCGTAACATCTAAGTCATCGGCCCACTTCACTTCAATTTACGATCAGATTGATATGTTCATCAGCCGGGCTGGAGTGACTCAGACGGTAGAAGCACTAGCCTTCTGAGTCCAAATTGGTGTTCAGTCCTGGCTCAGTCCGATGGTACTTGAAGGTGCTCAGATACCTCAGTATCGTGTCGGTAGATTTATCAGCCGTAAAGGAACTCCTGCGGAAAAAATGTGGCTCCTCGAACATCTCCGAAAACCGTTTAAGTAGTTAGTTGGACGCAAAACCAGTATCATTATTATATGTTTATCTGCTGGGGATCAGTTATTTCCCTGTCGACTTCCGACTTTGGCGATCAATCTGAAGGTTAAATCGATCTTTCTTACACCGAGCAAATGGCTATGTGGTTTGGGTCACGTAGCTATCAGCTTGCATTCGGGAGATGGTGGGTTCGAATCCCACTGTCGGCGACCCTGAAGATGGTTCTTTGTGGTTTCCATGGTACTTCGTGGTTTCCCATTTTCACACCAGGCAAATGCTGGGGCTATACCTTAGTTAAGGACACGGTCTGTTCTTTCAAACTCCGAGCCTTTTCCTATCCCATCGTCGCCCTTACACCTATCTGTGTCGGTGTAAGGCAAAATTGTAATTGATGTTTCTTATGTAGCTTTGTGGGAGTGGTAGTGTTAAACTGAGTGTTTTATCGGCCAATATGCTATTCCTCCATCCATATGAATAGGCATAAACAAATTCAAGTTGACTAACGCGCATTTCAGTGGCCCAAATTCGAATACCTGAACTGTTTTATGAAGATCCCAGTCTGTAAGACTACTCAGGCAGATCAGCTCCTTCGTGAGGTTACTTCATTATACTGATTTGTTTATGTGACAAGATTTGTTGAATATTCCCGAATACTCTGCTTCGAGCTCTGTAATAGTGTTATTACCATTATTATTATTATTATTATTATTATTATTATTATTATTATTATTATTATCATTATTATTATTATTATTATTATTATTATTATTATTATTATTATGTCCGACTCGTTGGCTGAATGGTCAGCGTACTGGCCTTCGATTCAGAGGGTCCCGGGTTCGATTCCCGGCCAGTTCGGGGATTTTAACCTCCATTGCTTAATTCCAGAGGCCCGGGGGCTGGGTGTTTGTACTGTCCCCAACATCCCTGCAATTCACACACCACACACCACAATAACACGCAGTAACCTACACATGGCAGATGCCACCCACCCTCATCGGAGGGTCTGCCTTACAAGGGCTGCACTCGGCTAGAAATAGCCACAGGAATTTATTATTATTATTATTATTATTATTATTATTATTATTATTATTATTATATGCCGGGCTAACTGGCTCAGACGGTTGAGGCGCTGGCCTTCTGACCCAAACTTGGCAGGTTCGATCCTGGCTCAGTACGGTCGTATCTGAAGGTGCTCAAATACGTCAGCCTCGTGTCGGTAGATTTACTGGCACGTAAAAGATCTCCTGCGGGACTAAATTCCGGCACCTGGGCGTCTCCGGAAACCGTAAAAGTAGTTCTTGTGACGTTAAGCCATTGACATTATTATTACTATTATTATTATTATTATTATTATTATTATTATTATTATTATTATTATTATTATTATTATTATCTTCATTAGGTCTACTGTTATTAGGGTTAATATTGTTATTATTTCTGTTAACCTCTACTTAAAATGATTGTCATTTTTGTATTTACGAAGCAATATGGTAATTTAATTTTTGTATACTAACGTGGTATATTCAGTATTTTATGTATAAGCCAATTAGTTCGGTATATTAGGGTAGAAATTAGGTTCCGATTTTATGTTAATCGTGTATAGGCGCGGCGTGTTCTGTATGTTTAAGTGAACCCCCTAGAAGTAGATAAGTCTTAGTAAAATTGTTTATCAAGAGCCTATTCCTTTAATTACAGGTAGCTCCGTAAATTCGCACAGTTAGCGATAATTTTGATTTCAACACTCGGTTGCTGTCCGGAACCCGCCAAGAGGTAATAATAATAATAATAATAATAATAATAATAATAATAATAATAATAATAATAATAATAATAATAATAATAATAATAATTTCTTGTGGCTATTTCTAGCCGGACGCAACCATTGTAAGGCAGACCCTCCGATGAGGGTGGGCGGCTTCTGCCATGTGTAGGTAACTGCGTGTTATTGTGGTGGAGGATAGTGTTATGTGTGGTGTGTGAGTTGCAGGGATGTTGGGGACAGCACAAACAGCCAGCCCCGAGCTATTGACATTAACCAATGAAGGTTAAAATCCCCGACCCGGCCGGGAATCGAACCCGGGACCCTCTGAACCGAAGGCCAGTACGCTGGCCGTTCAACCAACGAGTCGACCGCCAAGATGTTCGACTTCAGAACTGTGGGCGCGGGGCTGTGGAATCTAAGGAGGGTGCGCAAGACGAGGGCTTATGAGGAGCAAGGAGAACATAGCCTAGGTATCGCTGGCAAGTGGACCAGCGATAGACACGTGCAGTCCCGAAATTAGCCGAAGTACTGTGTCTAAGTGCGCGGTTAAAATTTGCCATATGTGTTAGGTTTTGAAGGGATTTTAATCTCACGATTTTTGCGGTTCTTGTGTAATTTACAGCCATGGACCAACATATTTTGCTAACTATGTTTTATATTGTATCAATAGCCGTACGTAGCCTAAGTTTTTGTGATTAATGAAACTTTTAATAAGTAATACGGGCTCTGGTAAAGAAGTAGGGGACTGGAAATATTAATAATATTGCATTGAAAATTACTCACAGATGTTCAGGACTCCATTTTGAATATTATTAGCTCCCGAAATGTTGCATTATTAATGATTTTCTGGGTAATATTGGTAATAATTGCACATAAGAAGTAGGAGGATGTATTCATGATAGCCATCTTTGTTTCCAGAGATGTTATGGTATAGACTTTGACTTTACAGCAAAGCAAAAAACTTCAGATAGTTGAGGAAAGCATGGAAGTTACAATGCAAAGCATGGATGTTACAACATAAAGCATGGAAGTTACAATGCAAAGATGTAATTCTCATGACAGAGCTTGGTCTGGATTTTGCAAAGATAGGTTACAGCTACTAAATTATTTTTTTTCTTGCCGTGCGGGCAGTATGCGCCGCGGCGATAGTTAAGAGCCTCTCGAAGGGAGTGTGGCCCCCGATGGGGGCCACTGTTCTCATGACAGAGCTTGGCCTGGATTTTGCAAATATAGGTTACAGCTACTAAATTGTTTTTTTTTCTTGCCGTGCGGGCAGTATGCGCCACGGCGATAGTTAAGAGCCTCTCGAAGGCCACTGTTCTAATTACAGAGCTTGGCCTGAATTTGCAAAGATAAGTTACAGCTACTAAATTAGAGTAGTTGTAACATCCATGCTTAAGTGCAATTATTACCAATATTACGCACAAAATCACTAATAAAGCAACATTTCGGGACCTAATAATATTCAAAATGGAGTCATAAACACAAGTGAGTAATTTTCAATGCATTATTATTATTATTATTATTATTATTATTATTATTATTATTATTATTTCCGGTCCCCTACTTCTTTACCACTGCCAGTAATACGTGTTTTATGAAAAGTAAACAACAAAATTCGTCAAGACATAAATACCAGTAATCTGCCTAACACGTTCTTGAAGCAATTATTCCTACACAAGTGAAGTCTCAAAATCAGAGGGAACTGGATCTGCTTAAAGTACCTCATATTCACTCTATCTTGTATTACTCATTGTTTTGATAACTTCTTCGAGCTGCACCCGTGTTCCTTAAAAGGAAAGTCGCGTTGCTAATAAAGCAACGTCACTATTTTACATCTATGAAAGCTTCAAGTAGGCCTAACAATATATCTGAACACATTATTATCCAAAGGAGTGAACCCCAGACGTTTTGTCCACGCGCCGCTCCTTTTGGCGTATTAACAGCACTGTTTAAGCGTAAGACAGGTAAAATTAGTCTATCTATCTATCTATCTGCACGTTAAGCAATACTGTCATTTGCCTACCTGTTCTGTGGTAATCGGCGGCGGAACGCAGTTAGGCGCGTGTCGTCTGTGCTCAAGTTTATGATTAGACATTTACGAGTGCTTAAATGCGAGATAATGTTGTCCGTAGCTTTTCCGGCACGTTTGGGAACTCGTTTTCATGTGCGAAGTTGAGGCACCCTTTCGGCTCTGTAGTTTTAAACACTTAATCATAATCATCATCGTCGTCATCGTCACATCATCATAATCAAGTAATGAAGTAGTGGACATAATGGATGTTCTTCCTTTTCGTTTTCAGAAATCGTTCCCAGTTCATTTTTAGTCTGTCACTGGATAGAGTCGCTTTGTAAATTTCTTTGCGCAATATATCTTTATTCTGTATACGACCTCTTATATACAGTACGGTTTCTTCATTGTTTCTTCAAGTTTTTTTAGTATTCCTTTCTCAGCCTATCTTAAAATGTCCTCTTAGTTTCTTAAGGTTTAATTCTTATTGCTGCGAAAGATGGCTCAAAGGCAGTGAACTTGCTCTGCACGTATTTTGAACACGGTTCTTTCTCCTGTGGTGTACGTACCTTAGTTGCTTGAAAACTTTGAAATCGGAAGTACACAGAATTTTTCTGTTGAGAGTTGGGGATTAAAGTTGTATTTCACTATTTGTATGTAATATCATTGAAATGGTATTTCTTTTGGGCCATTGTGGTGTGAGGTTCATGTAAACACTTCTCTCGGTTACTGAATGGGTTCAGTATTAGTGTGACAGTTCTTTTTTTGCTAGTGGTTTAACATCGCACTAACACACCGAAGGTTTTCGGTGACGCAAGGATGGAAAACGACTAGGATTTGGAAGGTAGCGGCCGTGGCCTAAATTAAGGTACAGCCATAGCATTTGGGTGTTGTGAAAATAAGAAAGCACGGAAAACCATCTTAACGGCTGCTGATGCGACGGCGCGATTCCAACCCACCATCTCCCGAATGCAAGCTCACAGCTACGCAACCCTAACAGTGCGGCCACCGAGCTCGATAGCTGCAGTCGCTTAAGTGCGGCCAGTATCCAGTATTCGGGAGATAGTGGGTTCGAACCCCACTGTCGGCAGCCCTGAAAATGGTTTTCCGTGGTTTCCCACTTTCACACCAGGCAAATGCTGGGGCTGTACCTTAATTAAGGCCACGGCCGCTTCCTTTCACTCCTAGCCCTTTCCTGTCCCATCGTCGCCATAAGACCTATCTGTGTCGATGCGACGTAAAGCAACTAGCAAAAAAAAACAAAAAAAAACAGTGCGGCCAACTCGCTCGTGCGATAGCTCTGATTTAAGCATTCGATTTCTTCCTTAGATTTTACATTAATAGGCTTATTTATGTTCTGGTACCCCAAAAGTGACGCGTTTGTGTATTTACCTAGCGTATAAAATTTGTTCAAAATTTGGGACGATGATTATAATAATTGTAAAACATGTACGTCGATATAGCATTTTATGTTACCAGAAATTCATTTAATTGATATTTGAAAAACACTATTCTCCCAGGTAATAAAAATGACATTTCCCTAAGGGATATGGGTTTTCTAGTGTTCTTTCTTGAATATTGAGTGATTCCAGTACTACCTGACAACTTAAGAGTTAACGTTTAAGCGTTGTATGATTATTCGATATTAATGTTTCGTTCTCTCCAGTTGATTCACTTGTTTCAAGTATCGGAATATTAGTATAAACATATAGAAGAATACTGTAGTTCACTTGAAGAAAGTAATAATGTTACATTGTGTAAATGGAGATTTGTAAGCTCAATTGTGCATTACATGCATGAAGTGTGTTCGTTACCGAAGTAATTTCGCTAGGCCGTGTTCCCTCAAGGACATTATTATTATTATTATTATTATTATTATTATTATTATTATTATTATTATTATTATTATCTACTAGCGAATGTACCCGTGCTTCGCTACGGTATTCTACATTGTATTCGAATATCGAAGTAAATAGTGTACATGCAGTAAATAAGATTGTTTTAAAATTGCATGTCTCTTAGCGTTATCCGAGAGAGAGGATGGGGAGGTCCCCGTACGTTGTTTCCAATGTAAAGTGTTTGTTACGGATTTGTGATATAACGGCAGGCTCACTTGCCTACTGCCATTCACAATCGAGTTGGGAAGTTTACATTATAATTGCAGGCCCCCATTGCCTACTACGCGGACAGAATCGATTTGGGGAGTTTTCGTTAAAATGGCAGCCCCCCTTTCCTACTTCCAGACAGATTACAGTTGAGGAGTTTCTATTATAATGGCAGGCAGTTACCGTACTATCACTCGAAATTGAGTTATGCAGTTATCATTATAATGCCAGGCCCATTTTCCTACTGCCAGCCAGCTTACTGCCAGTCACACCAAGATGGTGAGTTTCCATCAAAATAGCAGGCCGCTATGCCTAATGCCAGTCACATTTTAGATGAGGACATTTCTTTATAATGGCGGCCACCCTTGCCTACTGCCAAACACAATCGGGTAGGGGAGTTTTAAACAAAACTGCATGCTCACTTGCCTTCTGCAAGTCAAATCGAGAAGTGAACTATTCATTACAATTGTAGCCTTCCGTACTAATGACAGTTACACAGGAGTTGGAGAAGGAACCCTTTCCTACCGCCAGTCAAAGTCGCTGTGGGGAGTACTGATTACAATAGCAGACCCACCCTTTCTCGATCGCTACAAATGGACATCAGTGAATATATATATACATCGACATACGAAAGTATATGCGTGTTTACAATATTGAGGACCTTCATTTACAGATTAACTGCTACTAAATGTACCTCATATCGACAAAGGATTATACCATAAGACACGCCGGATTTAGTGGCCTAAATGGCTGGTCCTATGATATGTCATCTATTGTTAGGTCAGATTGAGTTAGAAACGTGGAACAGGGTAAAGCTTTTGTAAGATTATCTCACATTACATTACTTTTCGGATAATTATGTGACAGCTACATACATAGCATTTGGCTCACATATGGCTACTGGGTGAGCCAATTTTCGTGAAGAGTTTACTGATTCTGTATTTGAAAGTATGAATTATGCATGTGAAAATTCCAAATTGACTTAACATCGATTAATAGAGAAAAATCAAACGTAAAATGGATACAGATACGGCAAAAAGTCATAAGACCAAGGTTGTATACCATTCCAAATTGAACGGAGATTGTGCAATCCGTTATGTGATAGGAATTTCCGAAGGTCTGCACCATCATTAAAATTTCCTGCATATTTCGATATTCTTCGGGGTTAAAAAGTTAAAAATTTAATGATCTAGGATGTTTTCCGTTCGTTACAGGCTAAAACATATAATTTTGTCAAATTTCAATTATCTTCTTTTTCTTCTGGCAGATTATGCCGAAACCGGATTTTGGACGAGGCGGATAAAAATTAGGACTTTCAGGAAACTAAAGCAAAAATTATGGAGATGGTCAATATTACCCCTTAAACGGAAAGCTGTACGAAAATTTCGCCAAAATAGTCAGTGTAGAGGCACACAGTCGTTACGATTTGATTTATATAGATAAGGAATCTTCTCCATGTAAAACACCTTTTGGGCTATGTCCGCTGGACTTAACCTGCAAAAGTGACCATTCATGATATCTCCCTTATTAATCCTCCTGACGAAAAAATGCACATGAAAAAAAAAGGTTTAGAGGTGGAATTCCATCACGTTTGGTCGATTTCCAGTCAGGTTGGTCTTGTTCTGTATATATTGTGGAAGAGTAAAATCACCATTTCGGTTCCCTATAAACCGCCAGTCCATTCCGGAACATGAAATGTTATTTACGTTTAAAACCTACCTTTGGACAGGTGAATGCTAAATATAAATTTTGGTTCGAATGTCTTCAGTAGTTTTCAATTTGTAAGGAATACGCTTTACACGCACCCGCTCGTGAGTTAAGTCCGATGGGACTTGTACAGAAAAACGGTCCGTTAATGATATCTCGCTTATTAATCCTCGTATCGAAATGATGCACATGAGAAAAAAAGGGTTAGAAATTAATTTCTACCAAGGTAGGTAGATTTCCATTAATTTTGGTTGTGTATATTTTGTGGAAGTGCAAAATCACTGTTTCGGTTTCGTATAAACCCCCAGTCAGTTCAGGGATTTAGAAACAATATTTGCCCTAAAACCTATAATTTTTTGGGGGGGCATTTGATTTTCCAATACATTCACTTGGCATTTACATATTTGTCGCTATCCGGCTGTCCTCAGTTATAATCCATTTTCAATTACCTTCAACTTTCTTAACTTTATTATTTTCTTCCTTAATTACGCCGTATGTACGCGAGTGCTACAAACTACTGTATGTATTTCCACCAAGACTCATATTTAGAATACACCCGTCCTTGATAGGTTTTAGGGCAAATATTGTTTCTAAATCTCTGAACTGACTGGGGGTTTATACGAAACCGAAACAGTGATTTTGCACTTCCACAAAATATACACAACCAAAATTAATGGAAATCTACCTACTGAACCCTTTGGTCCATATAGAGGGATACCTACCTTTCTTACCTATCAGCAAAGCTCATGAGATCTGTCTCTTGGGTCGTATCGGGTTCTTCGTCACTTGCTGAGGTAAAGGTAGGGTTCAGTAATTCTAATCTATCTACTGGAATGAAAGGTCTGTTTAAAAGGTTCCTATTTATTCAGGAAAATTCTGAAGCATTCTGATATGTCAATGGTATCATAGAAGTCAATTGTGTCCACTGGACACCACAATCATTTTTACATAAACGTCAGAACACTGGTGTGAGACTTTAACGTAACTGCCTGACGGGCATTCATACTAGAAACCATTGTCTCAATTATTAATCATTTAAGAAAGGAAAGTCTGGAAATCCTTAAATTCGGCTTCCATGTGAGACCACATGTACCATCATAGTGATTCGTTATGGTCCAGCCCTCGTAACACGAACTCTGGGCTCTGGGTATAATTAAGGCAGTCCAATTGGTGTGTGCCACACAGTGGTTCTACGGCATGGACCCTTAATTGAATCGATGCGACCTGCGTCTATGTCATGGACCGACATCTAATCTTCTAAGTTACTTTAAAGTCATTGTGGATGATGACCGCAAGGAAATGATGCTACAATGGCATATGGCCCTAATCTAAGTCACTGAGGTTGATGACCCCCTGACCATCCAAGTTTCTAGGCTGAAGGCTAAACACAATTAAGTTACATCGGTTGATGACCAAAGTTTCCACTTTACTATCCCAGCACATTCACTGCTCAATCAATCGAAGTTCAACAATTACAACAATAGCAATGCTCACAAACTTAGTGGCAGTAAAATCCATTTCCTTCGGATATGTCCCCTTAATCGTTACTTTATCTTTTAATATTCCCCGGAAAACAAACTAAAATTTCCAGAATGCACCTTCAAGTTATTCGCGTGATTAAAGTTATTTCAAAATGCGGTTTCACTGAATTTAATAATTAAATAAATTTAAATGATTTAGCGAAATGTTAACGAACAACAAATTTTATCTCCGCGGACTCTGGTTTCTTCACAAATTTCTACGCAGCTGTGATGTGAATTCAATATTGTGATGTTTGTCTTTCTGGAAAATAATTGTTACATAATTCATGTCCAGTTATATATCTTGTCTCGTGATCTCACACTTTAAAATCTAATCTAGTCCTAACCGTTATTAACACTTGGATACCCTAATAATCTACGTACAAACCAAACAACTCGCCATATAATTACGATGTCATATCTCGTCATTACCATTTATGAATTTTGCACACCCCTCACAGACAAACCGATCATCACAACCATCACTCTATATTTTGGACAACCCTGACTTTGGTTACTCTGTTCCTTATACTCAAAGTTCGTGATTTCAAATGTCCATTACGTCCCCAAACACAGTATTTCACAATACTCAGATCATTACCGGCTATGAATTTCAACTAAATCCAGCATTTTAACGTTTCCCCGGCCGAGAATACAGTACAATATTAATTCCACGCCTGTCCCGTTATATCCCCGCTGTTTCCCCCTATCAGCTGAGGGCCTCTCACCCCCAAGTTCACTTGGCAGTTACATGAAACACCCGGTTCGTTCTACCTGACTGACTTCTCAAATGCTCTCTTTAAACTCTGCCGACAAAATTAAACAAATACGATATTCTAACCAACAAAATGCACAGATTAAGCTTCAAGTTGCCCACACTAATTATACGCGTCGCCAATTAATATCGCTATGGATTTCTATGACTTTCTTTCCATTTCCAATATTATAAAATATTCCTCGGGCTATCATGTCCCGGCTTCAATGACAGGACTCTAACCTGATTCGCACATCTCAACTCATACAAAACATTCCTCGGGCTTCCGTGTCCCGGCTTCAGTGACAGGTCCAACCTGATTCACAAATCTCATATCAACAAACTAACCTCTGTTTCCCAGTTCCACAATTATCATTGACAAAGAACTGGAATAAAATCCTCACTAGAAATCTCGACGTCTAACATCGCACAATGCATTAATCATGAATAACTTCGCATAAAGGATATCGTATTTAATAACTTGATTTTTACGAGAAAATGACTGAAACATTCTACTAGATCTTTTATTGTCAGTCAGACACAGTTTAAAATGGGCATAGAAAAACGTTTCTCTCCGTGACCAGATTCATCACCCTAGGTTCTCACCCGACAGCGCGCTTCCACTCGATTGAAAATGAGTGACCATGGATTATTATTATTAACGTCAAATTGCAGACAGAAAAATTTTACGTCGACTGAACATCTTAATTTGGCATCACAAAATATAGGCAGTACACTTCACACGGATGACGATCTACATTGGACGTGATATCACTTCGGAACCCTATTCAATAACTTTTTACAACATTATACGGCACTCGCAAGACTTCAAAAATTTATCCAAGTGGAAAATAAAACAAATGACTCTTTTTTAGTCGTATTCTCACATTTACAAAACTTAGTAGGGTGACCACTGCGTCGTATATCCCCATTCAAATACACTTTTTGAGATCATGAGACAAGATATAAGAGGTAGTAAGATGGAAAGTCACCTACCTCATGTCGTCACGCCAGTGTTCGTCATAGGGCTCACCTGCGACCCTGGCATTTTATTTAGCCATTTTACATTCATGGCTTTACAAACCATTTTTGTATATCTTCAGGTTTCCTGGAATAAAGCATAAAAAAGAAATACCCTTCACTTGTTTGCTGAGCGCACACGATGGACTATAATTATATCCGCACACAAATTACTTAACCACATTAGAATTTATTCAGTACTTTGACCGTCCTATCTGGTATAATTATTTCACTCAAGAAAACTATCTCCTCATGGAGACAAGACCTAGCCACAATGGCTAAAATCTGCAGTTGAACTCAGTCTACTTTCGTTGGTTTGATTTCGCAGAGCAGCTCAACAATTTTTCGTCCGCTTTGTATCACAAATGCCGGAGAAGGAGACTTCGTCATGGCGTCCCTTCATATTTATAGCAGTTACCCCCTTTCTTCGGATATCTCCCTTTGCCGCCAAGAATATTTCTATAAATTTTCTGACTTACCTAAACTGTAATTTCAAGAATTTTGAAAGTGACTACATGCTTGCTACATATCTGGCGGTAGTGTTCATGGACATTTAAAACTTTTACGGGTTCGATTTGTGAGATGATTGACCCCCTTTGATAGGCACTATATTTTCTTGACTCGGCTTGGGTCGCCATGTACACGCGCTTTGAAATAGTTCACAAAAATGACTTGAGATTCTTCCGCCGTTGACACGTGTGGCTGACGTCACATACCCCAGAGCGTGGGACCGAAGGTAATCACCCCCCCGTCACGTGTTAAATCCATGCTGTCAAGAATCCAACTTTTAATTTAATTGTCACATTATGCATAATGTTCTTAGGGCACAAAGGTCATGGGTTCACTACCTTGGTAGAAATTAATTTCTAAACCTTTTTTCTCATGTGCATCATTTCGATACGAGGATTAATAAGGGAGATATCATTAACGGACCGTTCTTCTGTACAAGTCCAATCGGACTTAACTCACGAGCGGGTGCGTGTAAAGCGTATTCCTTACAACATGAAAACTACTGAAGACATTAGAACCAAAATTTATATTTAGCATCCACCTGTCCGGTTTTAAACGTAAATAACATTTCATGTTCCGGAATGGACTGGCGGTTTATAGGGAACCGAAATGGTGATTTTACTCTTCCACAATATATACAGAACAAGACCAACCTGACTGGAAATCGACCAAACGTGATGGAATTCCACCTCTAAACCTTTTTTTTCATGTGCATTTTTTCGTCAGGAGGATTAATAAGGGAGATATCATGAATGGTCACTTTTGCAGGTTAAGTCCAGCGGACATAGCCCAAAAGGTGTTTTACATGGAGCAGATTCCTTATCTATATAAATCAAATCGTAACGACTGTGTGCCTCTACACTGACTATTTTGGCGAAATTTTCGTACAGCTTTCCGTTTAAGGGGTAATAATGACCATCTCCATAATTTTTGCTTTAGTTTCCTGAAAGTCCTAATTTTTACCCGCCTCGCCCAAAATCCAGATTGCGGCATAATCTGCCAGAAGAAAAAGAAGATAATTGAAATTTGACAAAATTATACGTTTTAGCCTGCAACGAACGGAAAACATCCAAGATCATTAAATTTTTCACTTTTTATCCCCGAAGAATATCGAAATATGCAGGAAATTTTAATGATGGTGCAGACCTTCGGAAATTCCTATCACATAACGGATTGCACAATCTCCGTTCAATTTGGAATGATCTACATCCTTGGTCTTATGACTTTTTGCCGTATCTGTATCCATTTTACGTTTGATTTTTCTCTATTAATCGATGTTAAGTCAATTTGGAATTTTCACATGCATAATTCATACTTTCAAATACAGAATCAGTAAACTCTTCACGAAAATTGGCTCACCCAGTAGCCATATGTGAGCCAAATGCTATGTATGTAGCTGTCACATAATTATCCGAAAAGTAATGTAATGTGAGATAATCTTACAAAAGCTTTACCCTGTTCCACGTTTCTAACTCAATCTGACCTAACAATAGATGACATATCATAGGACCAGCCATTTAGGCCACTAAATCCGGCGTGTCTTATGGTATAATCCTTTGTCGATATGACTCACCAGCTTGGTGTGACTGGTAGTAAGCTGGCTGGCAGTAGGAAAATGGGCCTGGCATTATAAAGATAACTGCACAACTCAATTTCGAGTGATAGTAGGGTAACTGCCTGCCATTATAATAGAAACTCCTCAACTGTAATCTGTCTGGAAGTAGGAAAGGGGGGCTGCCAATTTAACGAAAACTCCCCAAATCGATTCTGTCCGCGTAGTAGGCAATGGGGCCTGCAATTATAATGTAAACTTCCCAACTCGATTGTGAATGCCAGTAGGCAAGTGAGCCTGCCGTTTTCATCACAAATCCGTAACAAACACTTTACATTGGAAACAACGTACGGGGACCTCCCCATCCTCTTTCTCGGATAACGCTAAGAGAGATGCAATTTTAAAACAATCTTATTTACTGCATGTACACTATTTACTTCGATATTCGAATACAATGTAGAATACCGTAGCGAAGCACGGGTACATTCGCTAGTTCTAAATATGAGTCTTGGTGGAAATACATCCAGTAGTTTGTAGCACTCGCGTACATACGGCGTAATTAAGGAAGAAAATAATACAGTTAAGAAAGTTGAAAGTAATAGAAAATGGATTATAACTGAGGACAGCCGGATAACGACAAATATGTAAATGCCAAGTTAATGTATTAAAAAATCAAATGCCCCTCAATAAATTATGCTAGTGTGAGTTATGGATATAATAAAGCGGTAACAGAGGAGAAATTTAGGTCCAGTGATTCTTAGGTAAACAAATAATAAGAAGATGACTAATGGTGTTATTACTTAATCTATTCGAGGGCGTTATAACATCCAACGATATTCCGCCAATATCCCGCAGATAGGCCGATTGACGCCTGTCTTGCCTTCTACCCAAGGAACAACCACGAATTTAAAAGCATGATGAGGAAAATGGCAATACGTTACTTCCCTGCTGGCATGCAATCAGAGACGTTGCCATGGTAACCTGTAGGTTCGTTGTCGGTCTGTCGGTCACTCAATGCAGAGCATGATACCAGCGGAAAATTGTAAATTTCTCCGTCATGTGAAGAGTAAGGTAAATTATGAACATAACGAAAGTTGTTTATAATGAAGAGACGTTTCACGTACGGTAAACTAAGTTTACAGAAAATCAATAGTGTAAGGGAAAACGGAGGAAAACCATTATGATTTTAAAATAATATGCATATCGAAACCTTCCCCTGAATGAGTATACTCTAAATATGAAGTTTGGTTGAGATCTATCCAGCCGTTTCGACGTGATGGTGGAACAGACAAACAGACAGACAAACAGACAAACAGACGTACACGAAACGTAAAAACCACCGATTCTGTCTTGAGTTGACCTAAAACGGATAAATATCTGAAAAATTGGCAAAACAAAAGAAATTACAGACAGCGGACCCCCTACAATTTTATTTATGTAGATTTAAAACACTAGGCTGATTCTTGTGACCATGAGTTTAAGAGAACGGCTGAACCGATTGACATCGTAAAGCATTCTGACGAAAGCTCTTGCAGAGCATCTTTAAAATCATAAAAAAAAATCTTGCCATATATTTTTAAATTATTAAAGAAAAATGTGGTATTGTGATTGGCCAGAGCGCTAGCCAGTACTTCAAGGCCGCTTGAACAGTGAGAGTGCTGAACAGGCGGCACGATAGGGGAGGTGGGAGGGGGTACGCACGCATGCGCAGTCAGACATCTTCCTGGTTAGCTGTACTTCGTGGACAGGAAGAGCCGCTGTTTTGTTGCCTAGTGGTTAGACAGTGCACATTTGGTTCAAAATTCCTCTAAATTTAAGTGAGAGTTCGTTGTGTGGATTACAATTAAATTTCAAAGGAGCTGACTATATTCGATTAGCACGACTCAATGTGGGATAAAGCTCCAATGGCAAATGTTCATTCATTAATGTATGTGAATCGTCTTCTAAAATATGTCATAGGTAACGACGTTCCATTCTTTCTGGAGGGAAAACTATTGTTCTTGGGGGAGATTTCATAAAGGTTTTGTCCATTTTGCCACATGCTTATCGCCAGACAAATATTATTTATTTATACATTTTTTAAGTACCGGTACTCTCCTCTTTGACACTTCTTCATAATACTCCGCTTACATAAAAATATGCGGGCAAAACCACAAAGATAAAATAAAAATGGAATTCGCTGATTTTTTTTGCAAGAAATCGGTAACGGCGACTACCCATCTGTAGCTGGTGATGGATCGAATGTTATTGAACTACCAGCCAGAATTTTAGCACATGATGATATCGTGCTTGACATTTATGGCAAAACGCTCACTTCTGTGGAAGATGTCATTTTATCGAAAGTTGCCATTATTAATTAACTTGAAAGTAATTGGACTTATGTACACGGTTAGTTCACACCCATACACTAGCGTCAACAGATTCATACTGAAGACGAAAGCTAGCTACTTCAATTTTCTACATAATTCTTGAATTCTTTGGAATTAATGGTTTGCCTCCACATGTCTGTGTCTGTTAGGTCATCAGCCCAGAGGCTGGTTGGATCCTCAAATAGCACCACCAAAGGTTATGCAAAAACCAATGGCAGCACCAAAATGAGTCGTACTAGGCAAGACGAGGAGTGAGGTAGTTTGCCATTGCTTTCCTCACTGGGTCAGAAAGTGTTATTGCAGCACGACTGACCCTATTAGCAACACCTTTCATAACACTCAAATGCACTAGTCTGCCTCCACATATTCTCACTCAAAAAATTGGAGCCATAATTATGCTCCTTAGAAATCGGAACGCCTCCCAACGGCTCCTAAACGGAACCAGATTAGGACCTACTTGTAAGAAGCATGTCCGAAAATTGTTTAGATTTGGAAATAATGAGTAGAGAAAGCTGGATAGAGAGCTCCAATGCCTCGAATTGACTTAACAACATCGCATAAAATATTTCGATTTTCTTTCAAGAGGCATCAATTTCCAATTCACTTGGCATTTTGTATCACAATCAATAAACCTTAAGGGACGTGAAGGTCTCTGTTTACCTCAAGCAATTTTCAGCCACCCCTGTGGGTGGGGGTCGCAAATGAAGAATACACCCACGGTATTCCTTGCCTGTCGCAAGAGGCGACTAAAAGTGGCGACCAAGGGATGATTGAATCAGAACCATGAAATTACTTGTGATTAGTACCATTACGCGGAGGGCACCATGGGTTGCCCTTACTTTAGAGTAGTACCACTATGTTAGGTACTCAGTAGTTTGTGATTAGTAGTAATAGTGGGTGGCTCACTATGGGTTTACAGTACCCATGATTAGTACCACTATATGCGGAACACCACGGGCTTACGTTGCCTGCAATTAGTATCGTTGTGAGAAACACCATGGGTCTGGGCGTTGCCTGTGATTAGTAGCATTATATGAGCGATACTGTGGGTCTGCTTTGCTTGTGATTAGAACCTACTCTGTGATGAACACCACGGGATAGTAAGAGTCCCTCTGATTAGTACATCTGTGCGAGGACTCCATGGGTGTGCGTTACGTACGAGTGGTGCCATTATGTGAGAAACACCAAAGGTCTGCGTTACCTGTATCACGTACAATACTTGAGAGTAGTACCATAACGTTTGGAACACCGTGAGTGTACGCTACTCTTGATTAGTACCGCAACTTTACTAGCGATAAGTACCATTATGAGGGGCAGATGACCTGGATTTTGTACCTCGTTGGTCAACAAGAATCATCGATTCAGAATCGTGCTTTGTAAGCAGTCCCTTGGTCAGTAATACCCATTTTTCAATATAGTTTCTGGGAAGGTGAGGCATTGCGGGTCGGATCCACTGATTGTTTCAAGTTCATATCCATTGTTCAGCGTCATCTCTTTGAATTCTAGCCAGTGGATCTATTTTGGAATTATGTTTAGCTTTCAGTATTGTGAGTTGGCTCCGCTGATTATTTTAAATTCATATTTATCCTTCCATTCTTCATCATCACGTTTTAAATTCTAGTCAGTGGATGAATTTTCGACTTTTAAATTGTCATTGCATTTCGTCTCATTTCGTACCATTAGGGCCCGATGCCTTAGAAGTTAGGCCCCTTTAAACAACAAGAAATATCATCACATCAATTTTCAGCCATGGCCAGTTAAGTGTTGCAATGTCAAAAGAGCGATATTTTAATGTTGCAATAGTGCCGAAAAGTAACTGTTCAAGGAATGCATCGAGCAAATGGCTGGATCACGTAGCTATCTGCTTGCATTTGGGAGATAGTTGGTTCGAACCCTACCGTCGACACCCCTGAAGATTGTTTTCCGTGGTTTCCCATTTTCACATTAGGCAAATGGTGGGGTTGCACCTTAATTAAGGCCACCGTCGCTTCCTTCCCACTTCTAGCCATTTCCTTTCCTATCGTCGCCTTCGATGCGACGTAAAGAAAATTGTAAATAAATAAATTACTAGGAATGTCATATACAGTATAAGGAAATCCATCAATAAATATATACCCTGTTGACCGTCATGTCTTGTTGGGTTTCAGCTTATTATTATTATTATTATTATTATTATTATTATTATTATTATTATTATTATTATTATTGAATTTGTTGAATTCAAAATTAGCTGGAAAAGTGAACAAGAAGGCATTAGGATTCTCTTGTGAGCGCTAACAAATTTTACACTGAACGGCGTAGGTGACCCTTAAGGCTTTGTAGCTAATGAAATTATGTTGTTAATTAATAAGTGTCTTGAGGCAGCTGTAGTTGATTTCGTATCGGACGATAGTTATTTAGTGGCTTGAAGCAGCAATAGTTGCTTTCCTATTGGACGACTGTTTAAAAAAATAATAAAAGAAAATAACGAGATAGTGTGGACAGAATACCTTTCAGCTCTGCCACTGAAGGCAGGAAACGATTCAAATGTAAAACTACATAAAACACATACAAGTAGAATCAGACCTAACACAACTAGCTACAGAACACTCTTCTCTCCCGAGTGAGTTGGCCGTGCGGTTAGGGTCGCGCAACTGTGTATTCGGGAGATAGTTTGTTCGAATCCCACCGTCGGCAGTTCTGAACATGGTTTACCGTGGTTTCCCATTTTCACACGAGGCAAATGCTGGGGCTGTACCTCATTTGAAGCCACGTCCTCTACCTCCCCAATCCTAGCCCTTTCTCACCCCTTCCTCGCCGAAAACCTTCGATTGTGTTAGTGCGACATTAAACAAGCAAAACATAAAATAAAAATGCAACTCTACTGTTCTCTTTGTACTGAAGCACACACATCACACACTCACTCTTTCTGTCAGTAAACTTATCATACATAACATACAGAACCGCCAAAATGGAATAATGTAGTGATCTTTCTGTGTACTCTGTGAACTACGGAACACAATTGGAATCAGTTAACGGAGCAAGAGCCGCATAACACGGGTTTTATATTCCTTCTGCCTTTATCATACATAACTTGCATAAGCACCCGAGTTAAATAATTTTACTAGAATTTCCTTGTAAACAATGCTTTTTGTATGTACTCTAACGCCTTGTTAGCCTTGTACACTTGCATTTTGCATGAACTCCTGCAAATATAATGGATTCCTGCCGCACGTGAATGCGTCCCCACATTTGACCGTGTGTTGGGAAGGTATATGTCAACTTTATTAAGAGTCTGTCCCTACTTACGTATTGTATGACTGTTTTAAAACTATAATGTATTCATTAAACCAAAGAAGAAATAGGCTTAGTATGGTGGGAATAGCGAGCCTGCGTGGCTCAGGCGGCTTGTTACCGCTGGATACCGTGGTTTAAATCCCGGTCACTCCATGTAAGATTTGTGCTGGACAAAGCGGAGGCTAGACAGGTTTTTCTCCGGGTATTCCGGTTTTCCCTGTCATCTTTCATTCCAGCAACACTCTCCATTAACATTTCATTTCATCTGTCGGCCATTTATCATTGCTTCAGAGGGGTGCGACAGGCTTCGGCAGCCGGCACATTCCTATCCTCGCCGCTAGATGGGGCTTCATTCGTTCCATTCCTGACCCGCTCGAATGACTGGAAACAGGCTGTGGATTTTCATGGTAGGAATGCCTTTCACCTAGGCCACTGAAGGCAATAATTGATTCGGACACAAAACTACTTGGAAGACATAACACACTTAGAATCAGACCTAACACAATTAGTTACAGAACGCTGTTCTGTTTATACTGAAGCACACCTCGCACCCTCACTCACTCAGTATTATATAGGTTATAACATACACAATCGCCAAAGAGAAATAATGGTTCAATTATTCTTTCAATGTTGTTTGAAGTACGAGAAAAAAAAAACAATTAGAATGAACTTATATTGCCTGCTCGATTGTTAACAGTTATTTGCATCACGTCTGTTCTCAAAATGTTGTCGGTCTCTTACATTTCGTAAAACGTGGCCTCATCTTCCTCTGAACCCACTCAAACTTGCTGCCAGCGGGAAGAATTACAAACACAAACAACGCTTTATACATCCCTTTATTTAATTCACATTGTAAAGTGGGTTGTTAGATTCACTGTTTTAGCACTCAGATTTGAACGGCAAACGACAGCCATTTGCTGGTCTTCCTCTAGCCATACTCATTATGCACCGCAGTACTATATTGCAGAGAAAACGTTCGCTATCAATAATGAGAATCACATGAATGAACACGTTTTACTTTAATTCACATCGTGAACTGGGTTGTTTGATTAATTGTTTGAATTCAATCAGGTTTGAACAACCATTACGAGCGGATGAGCGAAGCACTTCGCATCTGCGTGGTCTCTGTTGGCGACGCTGTATATTCAAGCTTTTAATTTATACACAAATATTTTGAGTATTTAGATTTTTCCACCCTTCTCGAGATAATAACGAATCGATTGAGACATTTCGCATCATTACAGGTGCTGTAGTTTTCTTTCAAAATTTTCTGTACGCAACGGAATGAGGTAGCCTATATAAATTTGAAATTAATTATTGAATAAAAATAAATTAGTAGTTAAATGATCGAAAGAAAGAAATAATTTTCAGATATTCCTTCTTTTATTTTACCAAAGCAGAAGTAAATTTCAACTGCCATTGTACGTAGTTTCACGTACCCTTACTACAAAATTGTAAAACCTCAGTTAGGAAGGAAGTCGTATTTTCTAGATATTAAGGGAATCCACAAGACTCATCGATTTGGCTTGCGAGAGTAAAAAGTATTTTCTTATAATTTAATGGTGGCAAACTACCCCTGGGACCCATGTGACCCTGCCCCGGTGGGGATTCTTGGGTGTCCCAATGAAGCCGAGTCATAGGTGCCACCATATCGGATGGGTATCTGTCGATAGACCAGACTAACGACTGGTTATTCGGAGGGGGGTAGCAGTCTTTCGGAATATGCAAGGGCGGTAGTCTACTTGATTGACTCATATGGGCGTGTAATGATATTTAACATAGTTTAGCTGTGTTCATACTGCTCGATAGCTGCAGTCGCTTAAGTGCGGCCAGTATTCAGTATTCGGGAGATAGTAGGTTCGAACCCCACTGTCGGCAGCCCTGAAAATGGTTTTCCGTGGTTTCCCATTTTCACACCAGGCAAATGCTGGGGCTGTACCTTAATTAAGGCCACGGTCGCTTCCTTCCTATTCCTAGCCCTTTCCTGTCCCATCGTCGCCGTAAGACCTATCTGTGTTGGTGCGACGTAAAACAACTAGCAAACAAAATGTTCATATTGCTACACGGCTGAAAGCAACGGTAAACTACAGCCGTAACTAACTCCCTTTGGCCGGGCTGCGTGGCCGGTTGAGGCGCTGGCCTTCTGACTCCATCTTGGCAGGTTCGACCCTGGCTTAGACCGGTGGTATTTAAAGGTGCTCAAATACGTCAGCCTCGTGTCGGTAGATTTACTGGCACGTAATAGAACTATTGCGGGACTAAATTCCGGCACATCGGCGTCTCCGAAAATGGTAAAAGTAGTTAGTGGGACGTAAAGCAGATAACATTGTTATTAACTTACTCCCGAAGACATGCAGCTGTATGCCTGTATGAGCGAATGATTTACGGATGATGGCTTCCTCCTGGATAAAATATTCCGGTGGAAAAATAATCCCCCATTCGGATCTTCGGCGGGGGACTACACGGGAGGGGGAAATAATCAGGAAGGTGAATATTGACATTATACGAGTCGGAGCGTGGGATGTTAGGAGTTTGAATCGTTGTGGTAGATTAGAAAATCTGAAGATGGATTTGGATAGACTAAAACAAGATGTAGTTGCTATAAGTGAAGTACGTTGTCAGAAAGAGCAGGAATTTAGGTCAGGTGACAACAGAATTATCAGCAGAAAATCAAACATGGGAAATGCAGAAATTTCTTTAATAATGAATAAGAAAATAGGGCAGCCGATGAACTATTATGACCAGCATAATGATCGAATTGTTGTTGTCAAGATTGTCACCGAGCCAATGCCCACCATCATAGTGTGGTTCTATATGCCTACTAGTTCAGCAGATGATCAAATCGAAGGAATACAGGGTGTTTCTAAATATCCGTTACAGACTTTGAGGGCAAGCAGTGGGGACCAAGACGGTTAAATTTATCATATGAGCTTGTATTCGGGTATTCGGAAACGTACCGTCTTCTCACTATCCGCAAAAAACCACCACAGCACACGTTCACAGCTCCCCCCATTTTCGGCCCCCTCTCCGGCTCCTGTTGCTTGTAGTCGGGGTCCAATTACAGGTGGGGCTGGATGCGACGACCACCGACGTCAACACAGACACGGTACCTCTGCACCATGTTCTCATACACACGATCACCAAATCCTGATCCTCCAACATCCGCCGCAGCCATAACCCGCGCCATTAGATATTCTTCGGATTCCACAGGTGTCTCGTAAATCAAGTTTTCATTTGATCCCACAGGTAGTAGTCTAGCGGTGTCAAGTCGGGTGAACGAGCAGGCCAAGTAATCGGGCCACCACGATCTATCCACTATTGTCTAAATTTTTGGTGCAGATGAATTATTGAACGTACAACTTACTGCTGTGTACGTAGTAAAGAATTATTGCTGTACTGTAGTATGCACGAAAATCACAAGTATAACAGCAGGTACAACACGCCTCCGTGCGGATCACACACTCACCTGAATGGCATGGAATGTCAGCAAACCTGTAGGGATAAGAGACATCACGTGATCTTTCAATGACGTACGTACTCTAGTCAGTAGCGCGTACAATGCAGGAGATTTGAACGTGTGCTGTAGTGCGTTTTTTCGGGTAGCGGGAATACGGTACGTTTCCGGACACAAGCTCCTATGCTAAACTTAACCGTCTTGGCTCCACTGCAAGCCCTTAAAATCTGTAATGGGTGTATAGAAACACCCTGTATATGAAGATACTAGCAATTGCCCGCGGCTGGACTCTCGTGGAGTTCGTAATTTGGTCAAAGTAATCGCTTATCGGCATTGTATTACAACATTATCTGAAAATTCCTAAAGTATAAAAACTCACCGAAAAATTGAGTTTCATTTACCCCAGAAATTCTTTGTAAACTCTACGTTTGTGATATTACCTTTTGGGGCTAAGACGACCATGCGACTTAGAACTGTACATGTGAGAAACAGTCTTCTCAAGTCGAAAAATAAATACATGTTTTTTTATTTTTAAAGGAGATTCCAAATACCTATTCCCATATCTGTAACATTTTCAGTTTTTGAGATATACATAAGTATCCCCATAAAAAGAATTCAGTCCCTTGATCAGTCCTTCCCCCACCCCCACCCCCATCTAAGAGTATTTTCCGAAAACAAAAATACTTGTTTCTTTACTTTTAAAGGGGATTCCAATACCAATTTTCACGTCTGTAACATCTTCAGTTTTTAAGATATAAGTATCCTCATAAAAAATAGTTCAACTATTTTTCACTTTTCACCCCCGTTAAGTGGCTTCTCCGAAAACAAAAAGTACATGTTCCTCTATTTTAAAAGGACTTTCCAAATACCAAGTTTCTTGTCTCTAACACGTGAAGTTTTTGACATAATATAGATATACCGGTACTCATTTCAAAAATTCACCCGCTTTTCCATTTCTTTTCAGCTCCTTAACTGGATTCTTCCGAAAACAAAAAAATACGTGTTTTATTATTTTTAAAGGAGATCCAAATACAATTTTTCACGTCTGTACGTCTGTAACACATTCAATTTTTGATATAAATGTATACTCATAAAATTAATTCTACTCCCTCTTCTTCACTTCTTTCCACCCCTCTCCTACCTTAAGCGGACTTTCCGAAAACAAAAAATACGCGTTTCTTTATTTTTGAAAGGAAATTCAAAATACCAACTTTCACATCTGTAACAGCTTCAGTTTTTAAAAAGGAAGTATCCTCCTAAACATATTTCAACTCCTTATTTACTAATTTTCAATCCAACACCCCTTAAGTCGATTTTCCGAAAACAAGCAAATGCGTGTTTCTTTATTTTTAAAAGAGGTTTCCAATACTAATTTTCACGTCTGTACCATCTTCAGTTTTTGTGATATAAGTATCCTCATAAAAAGAATTCAACTCCTTTTTCACCCCTCCCCCTTCATACCTGTTAAGTTGATTCCCCCCTCCCCAAAAGTGCGTGTTTCTTTATTTTTAAAGGATATTCCAAATATCAATTTTCACCTCTTTAACAACTTTAGTTTTTGAGATATAGGTATCCTCATACAAAAAATTCAACTATTTTTTTCAATTCATTCACCCCCTTTAAGAGGTTTTTCCAAAGACAAAGGAAACGTATTCCTTTACGTTGAAAGAAGATTCCAAATGCAAATGTTCATGCCTCTAACATTTTCATTTTTTGAGATATAAGTATCCTCATACAAAGACGTCAAAGACCCAGTCTTGGAGAAGGAGTACAAGATGAAAATAAATACATCCAAAACAAAAGTAAAGGAATGTGGTCGAACGAGGTCAGGTATTGCAGGAAATATTGGATTAGGAAATGAAGTCTTAAAGGAAGTAGATGAATATTGCTTCTTGGGTAGTAGAATAACTAAGAATAGCAGAAGTAAAGAGGACGTAAAATGCAGACTAGTATACCTAAGGAAGACCTTTCTTAAGAAAAGAAATTTGCTCACATTGAACATCTATATAGGAATTAGAAAGACGTTTTTGAAGATTTTCGTTCGGAGTGTTGCGTTATACGGAAGGGAAACATCGACGATAACTAGCGCAGAAAGAAGGAGAATAGAAGCTTTTGAAATGTGTTACAGGAGAATGCTGAAGGCGAGATGGACGAAGAAGAGATCATCATCATCATCATCATCATCATCATCTGTTTACCCTCCAGGTTCGGTTTTTCCCTCGGACTTAGCGAGGGATCCCACCTCTACCGCCTCAAGGGCAGTGTCCTGGAGCTTCAGACTCTTGGTCGGGGGATACAACTGGGGAGTATGACCAGTACCTCGCCCAGGCGGCCTCACCTGCTATGTTGAACAGGGGCCTTGTGGAGGGATGGAAATATTGGAAGGGATAGGCAAGGAAGAGGGAAGGAAGCGGCCGTGGCCTTAAGTTAGGTACCATCCCGGCATTCACTTGGAGGAGAAGTGGGAAACCACGGAAAACCACTTCGAGGATGGCTGAGGTGGGAATCGAACCCACCTCTACTCAGTTGACCTCCCGAGGCTGAGTGGACCCCGTTCCAGCCCTCGTACCACTTTTCAAATTTCGTGGCAGAGCCGGGAATCGAACCCGGGCCTCCGGGGGTGGCAGCTAATCACGCTAACCACTACACCACAGAGGCGGACCGAAGAAGAGATACTGAATGAAAATCGTGATAGAACAATTTGGGGAAAATTGACGAGAAGAGGAGAAAGAATGATAGGACACATTTTAAAGACACCCAGGACTTAGGCTACTGAGTTGGTTATGGAGGGGTGTGTAAGCGGTAAAAATGGCAGGGTTAGACCGAGATATGAATATGACAAACTGATTAGAGTATATGAGTGATGTGCTGTAGTAGTTAAGGATAAGGTTAGCACAAGATAGGATGTCATGGGGAGCTACATGAAACCAGTCTAGGCTGACGACCCAGGCAACAACTCATTGGGAAAATATTTTTCCGATAATGCCACCTTTTAAAACTAATCAGTAATCACAGTAACGACATGTTAATTTTGGGTTGAAATTTACTAGTAATAGATTTTTAGAAATACGTAATTAAACTCCCAGTTAACTCAGTTCTGTCATTTCTTGTAGAAAGTACCGTTTTCCTATGTTCATGCTTGTCGTCTCTAAAATTTTGCTCTTGCATGTATTTATTTCGAGTACGTTTGCCAAATGAAAGCAGCCCAAGAACGATCCATTCTAGATGGTATTGTGATTGTTTGTTTATGTGTATTATTGCTGCTAAAATGTAATATGGAATGAGATTGAGATTTGCGGGTGTTGTAACTTTCTATCTCTTTGTTCTAGGCACGTCGTGTACCTGTACCTGATGAACGCTTCGAGTATTTGTGCTCTTATTTCAAGCCCGTCAGGTGAGCAACAGTTTACTTCGTTATGTCATAATTAAGTGCATTTTTAATTGCGTGTAGCCTAGATTTCTTGAGTACATTTCGAAACGCTACAAGTTTTTTTCATGTCAATTGGGAATATTTAAACATAGATACTTCCATTTTTTCACAGCCTCAGAAAATCATAATGCTATGTGCTTAACGTCCCTTCTAATTGTTGCTGTTTTTAAGATAAGCCGTAAATCGAGAATTTTTCACAGAAAGTGGATTTTCTAACGTGTCGGTAAAATAATGTGTGGAATGCCGCGAGTCTACGCTACTTTTGATTAGTAACCGCAACATGACAAGTACCATGGTTCTACTTTTCTAGCGATAAGTACCATTCTGAGGGGCCGATGACTTGGATTTTGGACTCTTTCAGACTAAAAGCATCATCGATTCAGTATTATGCTATAGACGCAGTCCCTTGGTCGGTAATAGTATTGTTTCACGTCAGTTTCTGTGAATGCGAGACATTGTGGTTCGGATCCATTGATTGTTTTAAATTCATATCCATCCATTCATTCTTCGTCCTCACGTTTTAAATTCTGGTCGGTGGAGGATTTTGGACTTGTAATTTGTCATTCCATCTCGTCTCATTTCGCACCATTAGGGGCCGATGACCTCGATGTTAGGCCCCTTTAAACAACAAGCATCATCATCATCATCACTAGATGATCGTCTACCCCAGAGTTGTTCATCTGGGCGCCCGTTTAGGCTACACCACGGCAGGCTTGACGTAACTGCGGGCAGCGTACGTGTTAAGCGTACGTCACATTTAAGATATATATATATATATTTATATATATATATAGAGAGAGAGAGAGAGAAACCCACATTCGATACAGCAGAGCAGTGCCGTTCGATTGTAACTGCATACTGAGCTTTCCTTGCACCATATTCAACAAAATGTTGCTTGGAATACAGCATATTATAAAGAAAGACACTATAGACGCATGACCACGAACCTACTACGATGGCGTAGCAGGGGAGAGGTGATACTCCCACGTGGCGGATAGGGGGGTCCTAACCGGCTTGCCGGTGGACTTGAGCGAAATAAAGTAGCTCTCGCGGACCAAACACACAAACCCCTGTGGGCGGGGGACGCAGACGAAGAATACACTCACTGTATCCCCTGCCTGTCGTAAGAGGCGACTAAAAGGGGCGATCAAGGGATGATGAATTAGAACCATGAGACTACTTGTAATTAGTACCATCACGCAGGGAACACCATGGGTCGCTTTGACTTGCGCGTAGTACCACTATGTTCGGTACACAATAGGTTTATGATTACTAGCGACAGTGTGTGAATCAGGGTGGGTTTTACAGTACCTGTGATTAGTACCACTACATGCGGAACACCACGGGATAGTGCGAGTCCATGTGAGTAGTAGGCCTACATCTAAATGAGGAACACCATAGGTTTGCGTTGCCTGTAAATGGCGCCGCAAAGATGAGAAACAAGGTCCGTGTTACATGTGCGCATTACATTACCTGTGAGTAGTCCCATAATGTGTGGAATACCACGAGTCTACGCTCCTTTTGATTAGTACCGCAACGTGACAAATACCATGGTTCTACTTTACTAGCGATAACTACCATTATGAGGGACCGATGACCTGGATATTGGACCCCTTTAGACTACAAACATCATCGATTCAGTATTGTGCTTTAGAAGCAGTCCCTTGGTCAGTAATACTGTTGTTTAACGCTAGTTTCTGGAAATGTGGGGCATTGCGGGTCGGATCCACTGATTGTTTTAAATTCATATCCATCCATTCTCGTCATCACGTTTTGAATTCGGGTCAGTGGAGGATTTTGGACTTTTAATTATCATTACATTTCGTCTCATTTCGTACCATTAGGGGCCGATGACCTAGATGTTAGGCCCCTTTAAACAACAAGCATCAGCATCATATAAACGCAAGAAAAACTTTTTTCAAATATTCGTGTGTGATTTATACTGCGTTCGATTTTAACAGACATTATTTTATTTTCCTATAGTTACATATTCAAAGAAAACTCACACGTTACAGTTTTTGTTACAATGTAAAGTCATTCACAGAGAGAACGAGCGCATGGTATTTTATGTTCCTCGCACTTAATATGTTATCAGATTTAATTTGTATTATTATTAAATTCACCTTCCATGTAGATAAAAACCCTGTGGATACCCACAGCAAACATTGTATACATTCGTTCAAATGTTTCTGAAAAAAAATTGAATCTGCGAGGAACTTTTACTACACCATACGCTGTTTTTCTTTTTTTTTTATGTGACTGTACAAAGATACAGGGCGTAATAAATAATTCAAGAAGTTTTATGATTGATTTTGCGCAGTGTTCTAGTGGTTTTTTTTACTTCCCTGTTCGTTCAGTTTCAGAAAATAGTATTTAAAATATATCTTGAACGATTTTTATTCACACATCCCCTACAACAGCATCATGCAGATGAGCATGTTTCGCTTTGTAGTGGCGTTTTCGATATAACAGACTGTCCTTAGAGTAGGCATTTTGCATAAACTTCTGCTAGCAAAAAAAAAAAAAAACCGGGCGAGTTGGCCGTACGGTTAGGGGCGGGCAGCTGTGAGCTCGCATCTGGGAGATAGTGGGTTCAAATCCCACTGTCGGCAGCACTGAAGATGGTTTTTCGTGGTTTCCCATTTTCAAACCAGGCAAATGCTGGGGCTGTACCTTAATTAAGGCCACGGCCGCTTCCTTCCCATTCCTAGGCCTTTCCTATCCCATCGTCGCCATAAACCTGTCTGTGTCGATGCGACGTAAAGCATATAGCAAGCAAAAAAGAAAAAGAAAATCTTTTCTTCCCACTGGCAAGCTTTGCAAAGATTAGGCAAGGCCCTTTCTTTTTCATTAGTTTCTGCCATCATTTCGAAGTCTGGTATCGCCTGACATTGATCATCACGGACACTGACGTAACCACGACATCTTTGTGGCTGAATAAGATAAGCTCATTGCCTGCCCGCCTGCTTACAAGGAAGGCTGTGTGCCCGCGGGACGAAATGGGCAGCGTGAGCACCTCTGTTCAACGCTGTGGATGTCCGTTCATTCTCCCAAACCGATGGAAGTCCGCTCTGTGTGGTGGATTGCGTTCGATCTTTTTCAAATTTACGGCACCATTTCCGCACTTGGACATACATAGCTTTCAATATGAAGATACAATCCTCGTCTGAATACTGGTAAGGTCCATACTGTCAACCGCGGAACACACCTTCTCCCGTAGTCATTTGTTCAGGACCGAGCTCGATAGCTGCAGTCGCTTAAGTGCGGCCAGTATCTAGTGTTCGGGAGATAGTGGGTTCGAACCCCACTGTCGGCAGCCCTGAAGAATGTTCTCCGTGGTTTCCCATTTTCACACCAGGCACCTTAATTAAGGACACGGACGCTTCCTCCCCACTCCTAGCCCTTTCCTATCCCATCGTCGCCATAAGGCCTATCTGTGTCGGTGCGACGTAAAGCAGCTTGCACAAAAAAATTGCATTTGTTGAAGACCTTCACCATTTTACGATAGTCTCCGTGCCTGTCCTATTTCACAGACCTATGTACCTATGCATCACCTATCGGTGGGACTATGAACTAGCAGATATATCGGTTGTAATGAGCTCTTTCCCTGTGTTTCTGAGCAATCTATTTTGACTTACCCTTGTATATTAGAGTCTTCGGACGTTTAATTTTACTAGCCCCAAGTACTTCAGAGGGTAGACTCTTTCCGATATGATACGGCATAGTGGGTTCATTGAGAGTGTATGTAATTGTAGTTACTTCGGTCTACTGTTGGGATCGGTGCTTCGGGACTTGAAGATATTGTCGAGGAGAAAGCCCAGATTACGGGTGATAAACACAAATCATTATAGCGCTGTAATTTTCTGGATTAGAACCTGGGATACCTGAACGATGCAGTTTCCCATTGCTATCGTGGAACGTGATTTAACGCGCTCAGTTACGAGAGGACGGAAATAAAAATGTCCTGCACCGAGCGAGCTGGCTTCGCAGTAGTGAGCGAATCATGTATTAGTGACCTTGCGTTCGGGAGATGGTAGGATCGAATCCCAATGTCGTCAGCCTTGAAAATGGTTTCGCGGTTTCG